>NC_141038.1:42200000-42467500 GCF_052040795.2 Danio rerio | reverse complement strand
ATAGCAACAAAACAAAGTACCCTAGCAACCATTCATCAACAGCTATATCTCAGCATCAGAACATCGTAGAGACTTGGAGATTGGCTCGTTTGACTCATGCTAGCAAACGGAACTTCCTATATGCTACACATGCTAACAGTGATTAGCTACATGCTAATATTGACTAGCCAAGTACTGTAACCTGCTAGAAATGCTTACTAAGTATAAATGTTTTATCAAGCATGTAAGTGAGGCTTGCCTAGTAACCAACCAGGGTACCCTAGCAACTGCCTAGCAACCACCCAAATTACCCTAGCAACCGCCTAGCAACCATCAAGCAACGGCCTAGTAATGCCTTAGTAAGGGCCTAGCGACCACTCAGGACACCCTAGCAACCGCCTAGCAACGACTTAGCAACCACTCAGAATACCTTAGCAACCACCTAGCAACACCTTAGCAACCACCTAGCAACCACTTGGGACACCTTAGCAACCGCCTAGCAACACCTTAGCAACCACCTAGCAACCACTCATAACACCCTAGCAACTGCCTAGCAACGCCTTAGCAACCACCTAACAACCACTCAGGACACCCTAGCAACCACCTAGCAACACCTTAGCAACCACCTAGCAACCACTCAGGACACCCTAGCAACCACCTAGCAACGCCTTAGCAACCACTCAGAATACCCTAGCAACCATCTAGCAACCACTTAGGACACCTTAGCAACCACCTAGCAACACCTTAGCAACCACCTAGCAACCACTCAAAACACCCTAGCAACTGCCTAGCAACACCTTAGCAACCACCTAGCAACCACTTTGGACACCCTAGCAACCGTCTAGCAACACCTTAGCAACCACCTAGCAACACCTTAGCACATGCTAATTCATGCTAGAATCATGCTAACAACATGCTAACTTCATGCTAGAATCATGCTAATTCATGCTAAAATCGTGCTAGTAACATGCTAATTCATGCTAGAATCATGCTAGTAACATGCTAATTCATGCTAGAATCATGCTAATAACATGCTAATTCATACTGGAATCTTGCTAGTAACATGCTAATTCATGTTAGAATCATGCTAATAACATGCTAATTCATACTAGAATCATGCTAATGACATGCTAATTCATACTAGACTCATGCTAGTAACATGCTAATTCATACTTTAATCATGCTAGTAACATGCTAATTCATGCTAGAATCATGCTAATAACATGCTAATTCATACTGGAATCATGCTAATAACATGCTAGTTCATCCTAGAATCATGCTAGTAACATGCTAATTTATGCTAGAATCATGCTAGTAACATGCTAACTCATGCTAGAATCATGCTAATAACATGCTAACTCATACTAGAATCATGCTAATAACATGCTAATTCATACTAGAATCATGCTAATTCATACTAGAATCATGCTAGTAACATGCTAATTCATGCTAGAATCATGCTAATAACATGCTAATTCATACTAGAATCATGCTAGTAACATGCTAATTCATACTAGACTCATGCTAGTGACATGCTAATTCATACTAGAATCATGCTAATAACATGCTAATTCATGCTAGAATCATGCTAATAACATGCTAATTTATACTAGAATCATGCTAGTAACATGCTAATTCATACTAGTCCCATGCTAGTGACATGCTAATTCATACTAGAATCATGCTAGTGACATGCTAGTTCATACTAGAATCTTGCTAATAACATGCTAATTCATGCTAGAATCATGCTAATAACATGCTAATTCATGCTAGAGTCATGGTAGTAACATGCTAATTTTACTACAATCATGCTAATAACACACTAATTCCTGCTAGAATTATGCTATTAACATGCTAAATCGTGCTAGAATAATGCTAATTCCTGCTAATAACATGCTAATCTATGCTAGAATCATGCTAATAACATGCTACTTATACTTTTTTAAACTTTTTTTAAACTAAATAAACTATTACCAACAGGCTTTGTCAAGCCAGCCTCAAAGTTTGTCTCGACGAACTTTACTGTCTAGTTATTATATTTTCTTCTTCTGAGACTAAAAATCAAAACTCATCTCCTCCTAGAGCTTTCAAGCTATGACCATCAAACTCGGGTCAGACTTCCAAACTATTCTGACTCGGGTTGCTATGTCTCCTCAGACTGATTCGACTTTCGGTTTTCCGAAAAACGTCCCGGGACCGTCGGAAAAATCCCATAGACGTAACATTGGATCAAACTTTGTGACCTCATAACTCCGCATCAGAATGTCACACAGACTTCTAACTGGGCTTATTTAACTCAGACTATCAAACTGCCAATGACTGATCACCTTTAAACTTTCTGGCCACGCCCTAGCAACCACTTTTGGACCCTAGAAACCGTCCCATAGACTTCCATTCAAAAGACTCTCATTGACTTAACATGGGATTAAACTTTGTGAGCTCATAACTCTGCATCAAACTGTCCTACAGACTAATGGCTGAGCTCATTTAACTCAGTCTAGCCAGCAGCCAATCACTGATGGCCTTTTAACTTTCTAGCCACACCCTAACAACCAGATACTGCACCCTAGCAACTGTCCCATAGACTGCAATTAAAGAGGTTCAGACTGATATTGTCATGCTGCAGTGTGATAGAGACATGGGGGTTGTTTTTAACTGTTCATACTGGCAAGAAGCTTTGATACATCATCAGTCTAAGCTGTCAATCAACTCCATAGCAACAAAACAGACTAACCTAGCAACGATATGGCACCAGCTATATCTCAGCATCAGAACATCATAGAGAGGCGGGGTTTGGCTTGTTTGACTCATGCTCGCACTCCATCTATCTATCTATCTATCTATCTATCTATCTATCTATCTATCTATCTACTTCTATCTATCTATCTATCTATCTATCTATCTATCTATCTATCTATCTATCTATCTACCTATCTATCTATCTATCTATCTATCATGCTAACAACATGCTAATTCATGCTAGAATAATGCTAGTAACATGTTAATTCATGCTAGAATCATGCTAACAACATGCTAATTCATGCTAAAATCATGCTAGTAACATGCTAATTTATGCTAGAATCATGCTAACAACATGCTAATTCATGATAGAATCGTGTTAGTAACATGCTAATTCATGCTAGAATCATGCTAGTAACATGCTAATTCATGCTAGAATCGTGCTAACAACATGCTAATTTATGCTAGAATCATGCTAGTTACATGCTAATTCATGCTAGAATCATGCTAGTAACATGCTAATTCATGCTAGAATCATGCTAGTAACATGCTAAATCATGCTAAAATCATGCTAACAACATGCTAATTCATGCTAGAATCATGCTAATTAATGCTAAAATTATGCTAGTAACATGCTAATTCATGCTAGAATCATGCTAGTAACATGCTAATTCATGCTAGAATCGTGCTAACAACATGCTAATTCATGCTAGAATCGTGCTAGTAACATGCTAATTCATGCTAGAATCATGCTAGTAACATACTAATTCATGCTATAATCGTGCTAACAACATGCTAATTCATGCTAGAATCATGCTAGTAACATGCTAATTCATGCTAGAATCGTGCTAGTAACATGGTAATTCATGCTAGAATCGTGCTAACAACATGCTAATTCATGCTAGAATCGTGCTAACAACATGCTAATTCATGCTAGAAACGTGCTAGTAACATGATAATTCATGCTAGAATCATGCTAGTAACATGCCAATTCATGCTAGAATCATGCTAACAACATGCTAATTCATGCTAAAATCATGCTAACAATATTCTAATTTATGCTAAAATCATGCTAGTAACATGCTAATTCATGCTATAATTGTGCTAGCAACATGCTAATTTATGCTAGAATCATGCTAACAACATGCTAATTCATGCTAAAATCATGCTAACATTTTGGTAATTCACGCTAGAATCATGCTAACAACATGCTAATTCACGTTAGAATCATGCTAATACCATGCTAATCTATCTATCTATCTATCTATCTATCTATCTATCTATCTATCTATCTATCTATCTATCTATCTATCTATCTATCTATCTATCTATCTATCTATCTATCAATCTTTTCATACTTTTAAAAACTGTTTAAACTAAATTAACTATTACCGTCAGGCTTTCACAAGCCAGCCTCAAAGTTTGTTCTCAAACTTTAAGAATCTAGTTATTATTCTGCTTCTTCTTCTTTCTTCTGAGACTAATTTTAAAGTCTATCTCCTCCTAACCCTTTCAAGCTTCATACCTCAAACTTTCGTCAAACCTTCAAACTGGTCTGACTCGGGTTGCTATATCTTTTCCGACTGATCCGACTTTCGGTTTTCCGAAAAACGACCCGGAAAATTCCCAAAATTCCCATTGACTTAACATTGGGTCAAACTTTGTGACCTCATAACTCTGCATCAGACTGTCCTACAGACTTCTAACTGGGCTCATTTAACTCAGTCTAGCCAGCAGCCAATAACTGATGACCTTTAAACTTACTAGCCACTCCCTAGCAACCACTTTTGGCACCCTAGCAACTGTCCCATAGACTTCCATTGTAAAAGACTGCCATTGACTTAACATTGAGTCAACCTTTGTGAGCTCATAACTCTGCATCAGACTGTCCTACAGACTAGAGTCAGGCCCCATTCAACTCAGTCTAGTCAGCAGCCAATCACTGATGACCTTTAGACTTACTAGCCACTCCCTAGCAACCACTTATGGCACCCTAGCAACTGTCCCGTAGACTTCCATTACAAAAGACTCTCATTGACTTAACATGGGATCAAACTTTGTGAGCTCATAACTCTGCATCAGACTGTCATAGAGACTAATGGCTGAGCTCATTTAACTCAGTCTAGCCAGCAGCCAATCACTGATGGCCTTTTAACTTTCTAGCCACACCCCTAACTACCACATACTGCACCCTAGCAACTGTCCTATAGAATGTAATTAGCTGTGCTATCAAATGCTTATAATTCTAACATGCTAATGACATGCCAATCATGCTAGCAACATGCTACTCATATGCTAATCATGCTAATGACATGCTAACTCATACTGGAAACATGCTAATGACATGCTAATTTGTACTAGAATCATGCTAGTAACATGCTAATTCAAACTAGACTCATGTTAATAACTGGCCTACATGCATATCTTTGCATAGCAGTGTCCTATTGACTTGGGGGATGGCTCATCTGACTCAGACAACCAATGAGCATCTCAATATGATAATGAAGCTCACAAGCCACGCCCCCAAATTGATTCCATAGACTTCCATTAAAATAGGCCAAGATGCATATCTTTGCATAGCAGTGTCATAGAGACATGGGGGTTGGTTCATTCGACTAAGACAACCAACCACATTCAAGTTCACTCTGTAACCTCGCCCATAGCAACAAAACAGAGTACCCTAGCAACCATTCATCAACAGCTATATCTCAGCATCAGAACATCGTAGAGACTTGGAGATTGGCTCGTTTGACTCATGCTAGCAAACGGAACTTCCTATATGCTACACATGCTAGCAGTGACTAGCTACATGCTAATATTGACTAGCCCAGTACTGTAACTTGCTAGAAATGCTTACTAAGTATAAATGTTTTATCAATCATGTATGTGAGGCTTGCCTAGTAACCAACCAGGGTACCCTAGCAACTGCCTAGCAACCACCCAAATTACCCTAGCAACCGCCTAGCAACCACCTAGCAACGGCCTAGTAATGCCTTAGTAAGGGCCTAGCGACCACTCAGGACACCCTAGCAACCGCCTAGCAACGCCTTAGCAACCACTCAGAATACCTTAGCAACCACCTAGCAACACCTTAGCAACCACCTAGCAACCACTTGGGACACCTTAGCAACCGCCTAGCAACACCTTAGCAACCACCTAGCAACCACTCAGAACACCCTAGCAACTGCCTAGCAACGCCTTAGCAACCACCTAGCAACCACTCAGGACACCCTAGCAACCACCTAGCAACACCTTAGCAACCACCTAGCAACCACTCAAGACACCCTAGCAACCACCTAGCAACGCCTTAGTAACCACTCAGAACACCCTAGCAACCATCTAGCAACCACTTAGGACACCTTAGCAACCACCTAGCAACACCTTAGCAACCACCTAGCAACCACTCAGAACACCCTAGCAACCGCCTAGCAACACCTTAGCAACTACCTAGCAACCACTTAGGACACCCTAGCAACCGCCTAGCAACACCTTAGCAACCACCTAGCAACCACTTAGGACACCCTAGCAACCGCCTAGCAACACCTTAGCAACCACCTAGCAACCACCTAGCAACCACTCAGGACACCTTAGCAACCACCTAGCAACACCTTAGCAACCACCTAGCAACCACTCAGAACACCCTAGCAACCGCCTAGCAACACCTTAGCAACCACTCAGGACACCCTAGCAACCACCTAGCAACACCTTAGCAACCACCTAGCAACCACTCAGGACACCCTAGCAACCACCTAGCAACGCCTTAGCAACCACTCAGAATACCCTAGCAACCACCTAGCAACCACTTAGGACACCTTAGCAACCATCTAGCAACACCTTAGCAACCACTCAGAACACCCTAGCAACCGCCTAGCAACACCTTAGCAACCACCTAGCAACCACTCAGAATACCCTAGCGACCACCTTGCAACACCTTAGTAACCACTTAGCAACTAGTCAGAACACCTTAGCAACTGCCTAGCACCACCTTAGCAACCACTTAGCAACCACTCAAAACACCCTAGCAACCGTCTAGCAACACCCTAGCAACCACCTAGCAACTAGTCAGACCACCTTAGCAACTGCCTTGCACCACCTTAGCAACCACCTAGCAACCACTTAAAACACCCTAGCAACCGCCTAGTAAAATGCTAATTCATGCTAGAATCATGCTAACAACATGCTAATTCATGCTAGAATCATGCTAGTAACATGCTAATTTATGCTAGATTTATGCTAACAACATGCTAATTCATGCTAGAATCATGCTAGTAACATGCTAATTCATGCTAGAATCATGCTAACAACATGCTAATTCATGTAAGAATCATGCTACTAACATGCTAATTCATGCTAGAATTATCCTAGTAGCATGCTAATTCATGCTAGAATCATGCTAGTAACATGCTAATTCAACCACTTCAAACTTTCAGATTCGGCTTTTCAAGCCACCATAAAGTTTGTCCTCAAACTTTAATATCTAGTTATTATTATTATTAAACTTATTATTATATGAATAGTATTAATATTGTCTTTATTATTATTATTATTATTATTACTGTTGTTATTAGAATTACTATTTTTATTACTATCATATTAATAATATTTATAGTATTGTTATTATTAATATTACTATAAAAATATTATCATTAATAATAATAAAATATTAAATATAAAAAATAAAAACCAAAATAAAAAATTTAAACCAATAGTAATAATAATAATAATAATATAAATAAAAAAGTATTGCATTATTATTATTATTATTATTTATTTTTTATTATTATTATTATTATTATAGTTATGATTAATATTAATATTACTGTTATTAGATTTGATTTATTATTACTATTATTTTAATTAGTATTAATAATATTATTAAAATATTGCCATTGATAATACTAATTATTATAATTATATATAATAATAATAATTATTATTATTATTATTATTATTATTATTATTATTATTATATTTTATAAAAGTAATTATTATTGTAATTATTATTATTATTATTATTATTATTATTATTATTATTATTATTATCATCATTATGTTATTATTAATATTAATATTATTTAATTATTATTATTGCTATTATTATCATTATTATTATTATTATTAGATTAATATTATTGTTATAAGAATTGTATTACTATTATTATTAATGTTAATGTTATTAAAATGTTATCATTAATAATAATTATTATTATTGTAGTTGTATTATACTACTACTACTACTAATAATAATAATCATAATAATCATAATATTGTTATCAACATTAATAATATGAATATTATTAAATTATTATTATTATTATTATTATTATATTAAGATTATATTATTATTATTGTTGTTATTATTTTAATATTCTTGTTATTATTAATATTAATATTGTTGTTAGAATTGTTTATCACAATTATTATTCATATTATTAAAATATTCATAATATTATATAATAATAATATTAATACAAATAGTAATACAAATATAAACATAATAATAATAATTGTATTAGTATTATTATTAAATGTATATTATTATTCAAACATTATCATTACAAAATAATAATGTTGAAATTATTATTATTATTATCTATTTACAATATTAATGTTATTATTAATATTATTTTATTATTGTTATTATTATTGTATTTTTATATAAATATTTATATGCTTATTCTAGGTTTAAATTTCAACCATATTAAAGCTTTCTATAAGACCACTAAAACTAATTTTTATTTTAAATTGTACACATTTTTTATGATTAACTTACCATTTATTTTCACCATTAAATCAAATGGAAAAAAACAACATAAAATTTGTATTCCAGAAAAAAGTTTTTTTTAAAAAGTAACAATAATAAAAATCATTAGGTCCTAGTTAACAGCCACGAGCCACCCCACATTTATGCATTACATTGATGCATTCAAAAATAACTAAACGACCCAAAATAAGTCTTGATTTCTGGGATGGGAGTTGTGACTAAATTGCGGTTTTTCTAAAGGGTATCCTGAATCAATCCCTGCCAGCTCAAGTCAGCCAGACCTATAAATTGTGAGGAAATTCCAGCAGCCAAAAATACTGCAGGAATAGCTGATGTCATTTATTCACCACAGCATGAATACACTGTCATTTCTGGCCCATGACGTGAAGGCTATAAATAATGAAGTCTAATTAGATATTGCCAAAGCATCTAAATGACAAACCACAGGAATACCAAAGCACAAAATTATAGTTTATTCACAACTCCTGCAATTACAGCATTTCTTTGTTTGCTTCGATTACAGCTCATTTTCTTGAGCTACTCTGAGAAGTAATAACCCTAAACCACGCAGTCGAGGAGTTTATAACAAACGCTGCAGAGTTTATAGCAAACGTGAAGCTGGAGAAAAGCACTAAATCAGACTGTGGCATCAGAATGAAACACCGTATTACTGTTGGACAGACTTTTTTAACCTGCGTCTGTGCCAAAACCGAGAGAGAATTCAAGCTGAGCGTCGTTCCATCAGTGAAAAGGCATCAGTGTTTTCCATGAAGAGCTTTAAATCTAGAACTCCGAACACCGAGCCAAAGCCAATAACTAAATCACAGTGAGACTTTTGGTTCAACTCAATCTAACTTATGAGTACTTAATGGATAAGTAAACTACACTTTCGCTAAGGCTAAGAAAAAGCTGCGGTAAATCCAGGAAAATGGTGTTGGGCTTCTAAGCAGGATTGGCGTCAGCTTAACTTGTAGCCTTGAGGGGAGGTGTTTAAGACCCTCATAGGGTAAAAATATCCTTAATGTTCCTTATTAACATCCAATTTAACAAATAAAAGCAGCGCTGAGGGTGTTACACACTAGCAGCAGACTGAAAGGAGTCCCTCATCCCAAATTGTTACTGTAGATTAGTGTTTCACACACCACAGTACCCATTTTCAACCTCTTCCTAATTAAACACACCTGAATCAGATCATCAGAACATTAGAACAGACTCCAAAACTTGAAATGAATGGGTCAGATAAGGAAGACATTCAGATTGTACTGTTGGTGTGCCTCTAGGAACAGGGTTAGAAAACACTGCTGACCAGTTAAACCAGGAGAATACTGGGCTTAATGTGGCTTAAGCGGGTTTAAAGGTGCTAAAACTGGAACGAATGCTGATTCTGAACTGCCCCTCACACCAAACCTGCATCCAACCAGGATCCTAAACCACAAACCTCTTTCCTTTTAAACACATCCCAATGCAAACTGACCCAAAGTGAGGGGATTTGCATGTTTCAGAAGCTCGTGGAACTTACTTCATTTTCAGAGATTTCACACTTAAAAAGAGTCGATCGTGCTGTTCTACACATGCCAAATGAACCCTTTAGTGTGTTTCCAAAGTTATTGCATATGGGTTAACGTTGCATTTTCACTGCAACACATGACAAAATTGAATAGTATTAGTGTTGTCATCGTTTAAAAAAAATGCAGCAAATGGTTAAACATCATGTTCCATGGACCTCATAATAAAAACAGCTCTGTTATAACTTTTTTTGATATACATTTTCTTTCGAGCCAAATCTCAAAACTGTCCAACTCAAGCACACGTTCATAAATTACAAATAAATTGTAAAAATCACTCTCCGGCATAATTTTACAAGTGGCTATTTTAGTAAATGGCGACCATTTTTTTCCATCCATTCTAAAAACTTGTCACAGAAAACCATCTCTTCTAGTGTGACACTATATGCTATTTCAAATAGGCAATCATTTTTTTATTTTAAATCTCCAAAAATTTATAGACTAAAAATATGTCATGCCGTTTAATGGACCCTCTAATTTTTAGGGCTTCAGTCATTGTTGGGTAGGGCTGTGCAATTAATCGAAAATTCAATTACGATTTTGGCTTTTAACGATTATGAAAAACCATTAAGATAACCGATTATTCCATCACGCACCGCCCCCTTTCCAGTTGTACACGTGAGAAAACTCTTTGCCTCTGCAAAGCTCAGTTCCACGTGAAAATGACTAAAAGCATGTGCTGTAATGTAACTTTTGCAGCACGGGATGCGCATCATTCATATTTTTAAAAGCGCAAAAGAGCACGTGCTGTTGTGTGTGTGCTCGCCGTGTCTGGCCTCGGACAGGTAGAGTGTGTGTGTGTGTGTGTGTGTGTGTGTGTGTGTGTGTGTGTGTGTGTGTGTGTGTGTGTGTGTGTGTGTGTGTTTGCACGCGCGCCGCGTTTAGCCTCGGGCAGCAGAGCACACACACGTCACCGCTTTAATGGTCAAATACATGCACATTTGTGTCTGAGCGCAGTGTTTATTGATTATTCATATAAACCCCCATTTGTGTAATAAACTAACAAGTTGAGAATCAAAAGACACGTGAAAGAGAAACCATATCAGACTCAGAGCCGCACTATTCTTAAAGTGACAGCGTGCGGTATTCCTGCTGCTGCCGACTGTTTTTTTAAACAACAGATTTAATAACTCATTTCTAAAAACTGATTACTTTTATCTTTGCTATGATGACAGCACATTATATTTTACACATTATATTTGTGGATATTCTTCAAGACACTAGTATTCAGTAACATTCAAAGACTTAATTTGGGTAAATAGACAAGTCATTGTACAACACTGCACACAATCAAACATATATATTGCTTAAAGGGGCTAATAATATCGAGCAATTATAGGTTTCAAAATATTCAAACCGGCTTTTATTCTAAAAATATAAGTAAAAAATATCAATTTAAGAAAAATTTATAGGAAATACTGTAAAAAAAAAAAACCTCTGTTAAACATCATTTGGAAAATATTTATATATAAAAATAAATTCACAGGAGGATGAATAATTTTGACTTCAACTGATAATCGTTTTGAATAATCGTGATTACAATTATGACCAAAATAATCGTGATTATGTTTTTTCCCATAATCGAGCAGCCCTATTGTTGGGGTACTCTTTTAAAATCTGGAAGCATTAAGAACTTATATCGAAAAATGTGTCAAATGTATCATTCAATATGCAAAATAATCATCATGACTGCATTTTTGCCATATCGCCAAGCCCTAGTTGGAGAGGCGTGGTTAAGTATGTTAACCACGCCCAATACCACAGACAGACGTAATCTGAGAAATTTACTGAAAACAGTAAAGCCGATAGTTTTGACAACACTAATTCAAACTATATAACAATTTTTTCTTCAACCCGGTGTTTTACAAAAACAACATCTTTACTGTCCATTTGTCAACTACTCATACTCTTTCACTTTCAAACAACATCCATTTATATCACATTTGTGTTGTGTTACCCTGGCATTAAATTACAGAAAACTTGGTTTGTGAGTGCTTGTAATTCGTCTTTACACCCAACGATATCTCACAGCAATTCGTAACTTTTTTATTTAGTGACTAATTCATATGAAATCGTACAATCTCATTCATACAATTTGGTACAATTTGCTCATCCACCAATGATGGTTGGGTTTAAAGCCTCCTTTCCACTGCACACGACAAACGACAAGCGACAGACCGGAAGTCATTCATTTCTAATGGTTCCGATCATCTCTGTATGCAGAAAATTCGGATCCGAATTGAGCTGCGGATCCGTTAAAATATTTGAACTCCTGCGACAAGACTGTATGCGACCTGCCGACCGGATATGATGTATTCCAGTGTTGTCCGAGCAGATCCGTGCGGGCGAGATGAGAAATAGGAGTTTATTTGGTTATTGTTTTAATTATAAAAAGTCTATATTAACAAAAAAAAAAAACTCTTCTGTTCATAAATGTAATTAAGAAAGTAATAAAAATATATATTTATAATGTTGTCTCTACATTCCCTACAATTTTTTAGCGGTCTATGAGTTTCTAGTATTCATTCATTCATTAAACTATGTAAACGCACAGAGAAAAAAGGCTCTTGCTTTTGCCCTCCTTTGTTTCGGACACCGTGAGAATCATCATCTCCCCCATGGTGCACGACAACACTGAAAATACTGTGCGGCTGCCACAAGGGGGCATATTCCGACAGTCGTGTCCAAATGTCGTGTGCAGTGGAAAGGCGGCTTAAGGATGGAGTTGGGTGCCACGCCTCCTTTTAAAAACCATAAATTTTCATACGGCTGAACTCGAATTAGCCTCTAAACTGACAAAACATAAAATAGTTTTGTTTCCTCGTGAGATCAGGCTGTTATACCTGGTTAATTTACCTTCTTTCTATCTTCTAACCAATCAATTTCTCAACGTTTTCCCCTCTTTTATACAGTCGCAAAAAGACACATTCTTAGAAATCCACTACTGTATGTATTGCATATCAGTGTGCACTTCTTGATTATGATAAAACCACATTATAAAAATGTAGGGGTGGTATTTTTATCACAACCCTCTGACTACAAATTAGAACAACCTAGTAAACAAGCACAACAAGGTTTCATCATCATGAAGCCTTCTGCACCACTCTACTCTTTAGATCCCATAAAGTCTGGTTATGATAGTTATTTTCTGCCGCTGTGTTAAACATTCTCAACAACTTAATCCAACAGACAGACAAAATAGAGTGGAAGTCAGTCCTGCTCCTTCCTCTGCTGTCTGTTGTAAGTGCATTACAGGACAAATCCATAATAAGGATGAAAAGACTTAGGGCAAAGGGTCATACAACCACAACACATACAACAAACAAGACATCAGGGAATGTTCTGGAGTTCAGAATGAACAGATGTCACTTATTACACCAGTCGACTTCTTTTTTTTATGTTTACAAATGATATTAGTTCGAATTTTTTCAAACCTTGATTAAACAATAATTTATACTTTTACTAATGCAACTTTTAATGCTTGAATATGAAACTTGAATATGGTTTTAATCAATGGAGTTGTAATAAAACCACACATTTTTATTAATATACACTTTAATATTATTATTATTATTATTATTATTGTTGTTATTATTATTATTAAAAACAGCCATATTTATAATAGGGCTGCCCGTTACTGGGAAAATCTTACATTGCGATATTTTGTATTTCTGCAATATTGCGATGCAAACATGGCTTTATTTGGAAAGAATTCTTCATTTTAGATTGATTGGGGTGATTTTGTAGGGGATTGGATCTCTAATAATATATAACATAATTTACAAGCATGGCTAAATAAAATACAGCAAAGATAATGTTCACACAGTCACATGCCTTAAAGGGATAGTTCACCCAAAAATGAACATTTATTCACTATTAACCCACCCTGCACTTGTTTGAAACGTTTATGAGTTACTAAAATATCTTCTTTTTGTGGTCAACATAAAAATAAAAAAAACTCCTAAACGTTTGAAAATAGTGAGTAAAGTTTAAGTTTTGGGTGAACTACCATTTTTACTCCATTATAATTCAACTCTGCATTGATTATAATCAACTAAATAAAACTTAACATTGCAGATTTGCACTATTGCAAATGCATACATTGCGATATTGATGCTGAAACGTTTTATTGTGCTGCCGTAATTCATAACATAGACAGCAAAGAACGACATTCAGAATATTATTATTATTTTATTTTTATTAATATGAAAAACAGCCAATATTTTATTCCAAAACAATTGCAAACAATTTATATGGGTTGAATTTAAACAAACAAATTAAATTTAGTAATGATCAACGTAATTTGTTTGTTTACATTCAGCCACAATAAACAGTTTATAACAACTTAAAGAAATTAAGTAAATCCAAGGAATCACTGAAAAAAATATTCAAAGATGAAGCAACAACTTTAGTGAACAAAAAATATTTAAATATGCTGATTTATTGCCAAAGAAATATTTATCAATGTTAAAAGCCCTGAGCTAGGGCTAAACGATTAATTGAAAAGTAATTGAAATCGACATTCATAACCTAAAATCAATATAATTTTTCCAGGACGATTTTTTCAATTACTTTCTCTACGTGTCACATGACCCCGCTAGGCATTGGAGGATAACAGCTTTTAAGGTATACCTTGGTTTGGAAAAGTCAAGGTTTTAAAACAGTCAAAATTTTCTGCTATATTGTTCCCAAGGTATGTGTATGTTGTTGTTTTTTTTTTTTTATTCAGATACTGTTTTGCTTAAAAAAAATTTAAAAAAAGAATCTCCAAAAGAAAAGATATTCAAAGATGCCATTTTAAATTGTAAAGAAATCTGTGTTTTTGAAACTAAAAAAAGACAGAAGTCAGTGATTCATTTGAATTAATTAGCCTGACATGTTTACTGCTTAAAAATATTTTAAATGTTTCACAAAATGGAATATATAGTGTTAAAAAAGGGCAACTTAGACATTTAAAAAGAGTACATTTTACTGTCACAATACCGTGAAACCATGATATTTTTATCCAAGGTTATCATACAAAATCTTAAACCGGCCCATGCCTGTTCCCTACTCTGGTCAAGTAAGAAGATGGACTCAATCTTAAGCCTTCCTTTGCACTACATTGACGAATTGGAAGCTGCACCAGAGATGCCTTTAGACGGCATATAAAACTAATCAGTGAGCTAAGAGGGCAAAAAAAAATAATAAATAAGTAAAATAATCATTCGTTAATCGTAATCGAGTTGAAATGTTCAATTAATCGAGATTTTGATTTTAGGCCAAATCGCTAAAAGATTACAAAGTACGCCTCTTAATTTTTTATTAAGTAAATCCCTTTCTGCCATTATAAATGTCTTGATGTTTTCATCAATTTAATGCATCCTTGCTTGTTTAAAACATTAACAGATTATACAAACAGAAAAAGAAAACAACGGTTATCTGGTTTCAGATCAGAATGTACTCAATAAAACTCAGTGAGAGGATCTGCTTCATTACTCTAGAAAAGAAAAAAAAAACATCTAAAATTAGCCGGACCCCTGAGAGTGACAACATTGAGAATCTTCAGATCATTCTCATCCAGCACTTCCTCTAAGAGACAGAGACCGAGGCTTATGGAACCCAGATGGAGGGTTTTGAAATGTTTATTGAGTAAGAGCTACAGCACATCATCAAGCATCCATTAGATAACTTTAGACAAGTGCCATTTCACAAAAAGCAGAAGTCAGACAGGAGCATCATCAGCATTATCATCAATAGTGAATGTTTTCATTGACAAAAACAAAGAAATAAACAGTATTATGACCTCAGGAGCTCAATAAACACGCTAAGTTTGGGAACAGTTCGTTCTCATACATTCACAATGCTCTATATTGTGTTATCGTAAACTATGTATTAAAACCCCAAGAGTCAGTTATGTAAAGCCACGCAGAGTCACGCCCCGGGTGGAGACCACACCCGGTATGAAGAGACACATGAGCTCATACACATCTGGGCTCGCTCGAGACTCCCAATAATAATACGTCATCATAACAGACATACAATTAAGCACAACTATGATCTGCATAAGCAACAGATTATTAGGCATCCTCCATTGAAGAGCAGCGTCTGCAATGCTTATATATTGCTAATATTTCATTTAATGTACATCATATGGATATGAATTCATTTACACAACCCCAATATGATAAAGACTAACATTTATAATTAAGTCATTAATGAAATACTAGGATACAATACACATAATTCAAACATGCCTTATGATAGTTAGCTTTTAAATACATATGTAAATCAGACTTAACGTTCAGTTAGACGTAATTGAATTTTGACAGTACATCTAACCTATGATTTACTATGACTGGGTGTCCGTATCACATATGGACTTTAGTGTTAGTTACCTTGATTCATTGAAGCATGTGCTAATTAGTTTTGTTCCAGTTTGTGTATGTCATTCAGTAGCTATCGAAATAAATAGGCTAAGTGTGTAATGATTAAATGATAACTTTAAAGTTCATTGATCAATGTATTATCGTAAACTGTTGGCCCATCTACACTCGTACGGATGTCTATCAGCGCTCGAGCGCTTAGCGAGCTAACCACTCAACCACACAAACCTCCACATTTATGACCTCTACCTTAATATATGACAACACACTGAGGGAGGATGAAGCATATTTCTTACCTTAGAGAAATTCCTGCACGCGTTTTACTCTTTAGTGTCCTATTCCTGGTCGGAAGGCTAAGAAATTCCCGCAGCCGTCTTCACTGTCTCAGCCCAAGGGCGGTAACACAGGAAACCAGATACTAGAAATGCGCTGATGATTGACGTGTGTAACGGCCAATCAGAATGTTAGAGGACGCCCATTAAGCGCAGCTCCCGCCTAGTTGTGACATGCAGCAAATCAGAGGGAATAAAGCTTCGGGGAGACAAAGGAGCATGGGTTTTGAAGTCCACAGATGCGGTCATTGTTTATTTAACTGAATGCAAACTATTTTTATATTTATTGGTTTATTTAGAAGGGCTGCATTTTCATTATATTGTTCTTTTAAAAATTGTAAGTATAAAAAATTCCAATAGGCTCCTGTGCTAAAAAATGTATTTATTTTTTTAACAACAAAATATATTATAATTAAAACTGAATAATAATTTACATTAAAACACCCACCTTGCAAAGAGGAAGAAGTTTGATACAACTGAAAACCTGTTGTAAACTGGTTAGATCAGTGCGAGCTGTTGAATACGTAACATTTATCTTGTATTTTTTTATACATTTTAAAAATAATCTTCATTCATTCATTCATTCATTCATTCATTCATTCATTTTCAGCTTAGTCCCTCTATTATTGAACCGCCAACCTATCCAGCATATGTTTTACGCAGCGCATGACCTTCCAGCCGCAACTCATCACTGGGAAACATCTATAAACTCAATCACACACATAAACTCATTTAGGCACATTTACTGTGGACAATTTCAGCTTACCCAATTCACCTGTAACACATGTCTTTGGACTTGTGGTGAAAACCGGAGCACCCAGAGGAAACCCACGCAAACACGGGGAGAACTTGCAAACACCTAGAAATGTTAACTGACCCAGCCGAGGCTTGAACCAGCGACGTTCTTGCTGCGAAGCAATTGTGCTACCCACTGCGCCACCACATCGCCCAAAACAATCCTCATTCCGAATAAAACAAGACTTGTTGACATTCATTTTCAAAATTTGATTGGATTTCATATTTTTTGGTGTGAATCTAGGGCTATTCAAGAAAAGCAGGTTGACACCTTCCCAATGTTACAAAGACAGAGCTATTAAGTCATCGTGGAATGACTTTAATTTTTTTCCTCAATACAGACATTTTAAGATGGAATATTTGGCCATTGAGGGATTTTTGACAGTTTGTGCGAATAAGCTTTAACAGTTGATTTTTTTTTTAATAAACGTATAGAAAGAACCAAAAACACTAGCACATACATTTTTTTTAGGGGATAAAAGAACGATATGCTTCTAAACAGAACCTGTCAACCTTTAAAAAGCCATTGGTGCAGCCTATGATGTTGCATACTCAGCCTCATTTCATTTTACTTCCTAAATTTATCTGCTGACACTATTGCCCCATTTCCACTGAGTGGTATAGTACTGTACGGTACAGCTTGGTACGCTTTTATGGCCGTTTCCACTTTCAAAAGGTACCTAAAAGCAAACCATACCGTACCACTTCTTGGGTACGCTTTTGGTAGGTATACCTAGCAAAACAAAAAGGTACCAAAAGGCGGCGCAAGATGCGCAGCTGAATGCTATTGGTTTACATGATACATCACTCACTCGTGCAACAAGCCAGGAGAATGAAAACAAAGCAACCACCATTTTCAAAAACACAGCCGAGATATTACACTGTAATAATATATGCATAACGAGCCATGGTTAACCCGAGCTTAAACAAACCTTGTCATTGTTGTTGTAGAGCGGAACTACTCTATTCCTCGTAGTTGTTTACAAGACCGTCTAAAGCACGATCGGTTTCACTTTCTCGCTAGCGCTCGCTGTGCATCTATATTTGAACAAAACAAACGTCTTGAGTTTATGATAATAACATGCGCGTGATTATTGAAGTGCTTTTGACATCCGATCCTTTCAGAAATGGACAAACATGAGGGTGAAGCGCAAAAAAGCAAAGGAGAAGCCGAAAAAACAAGTTTATTATCGTCATCTTTTGGACTATTATGAACTTAAAATAAAGGAATTACTTTCTAAAAAGAGGTTACAGGTGCTGGTGAAGTTTAAAGATACAGACGAGAGGTTACCACTGACTGTGAGCTATGTGTTGTGTTGTTTTTGAAGCCAAATAAGGACTAAATGTATGCTGTATGTATAGTTTCACTGTAATTAGTAACATATCGGAGACTGTAAGGGTCTGTATGTGTTCATATATGTTGCATTTATTTATTTATCTTATATAATTGCAGACTTTATGGTAGGCTATTTCATTTCATTGATCTGCAGTTATGATCAAATAATGTTCATAGAAAGGTTAGTAATGAAAATTTATACACAAGTATTTATGTGTATAAAGCATCTGTTTTGTGAGAAGTGCTTTTCATATGATATGTGAACGACCCATACAGCTTTACTTTGACAGTTCCTGAAGCAAGAATGACATCCACTGAAACCTTTTGTCGTACGATAAACCCACCAAAAGGGTTCCAAAAGGGCAGTGGAAATGCAAGCCTGATAAAGGTGACCCGTACCGACCCGTACCATACTGTCCCACTCAGTGGAAACGGGCATATAATGTAATTTTATTTGTTGAGTGAACTATGTATGTGTAACATGTTCTGCTTTTGAGTGCTCAATGTTCAGACACTAGATTTGAGTATAAGCTGATGAACAGATGAGTTTCAGAAGCAAATTCTGTTTCTCCAGAGTCTGACATCATTTCCCTTCACATTGTTGAGAAGTCCCTGGCACTGATAGTCTTTGTTAAGTGATAACATGATGTAATGCTAATGGCTTGTCATATAAAGAGCTAACAAACCCTTCACCAAGTGACGTTAAAATATGCTATATTTTAGGGATTTTAAACAGTACCAAGGCAGTATTGCAGAAAGCAACTTACCATCACATTAATCGAGAACTTTAGATTGATTACCCCAAACCTGTTTACTCAAGGTAAACGCCAATTCCAAAACTGCTCTTGGGAGTAACTCAGAAAATGTTAACCTTGAACACAAAAGACATTTTCAACAGAATGCATGAGTCACAAAAAAAGCACCCTAATTTACAATAAATATAAATGTACAAAATATGATAGTACTGTATTACAATATTTTTACAGCACATTCACACACCAATGCATATTCATAATTTTAAGGCAAAAAAAATCTTGTTTAAGTTTTACGTCCATGGCCATTTTGCGGTTTTGTCTGTAGGAGTCATTCATGCATTAATTTTCCTTTGGCTTAGCCCTGTATTCATCAGGGCCGCCACAGCGGAATGAACCGCCAACTTATACAGCATATGTTTTAACTGTCCTTCCAGCTGCAACCCAGCTGTCACATAACCAGCAATCTGTTCCTGAAAGATCGCTGGTATACTACACATGTCATTCATGAACTACATATCCCAGCATGCCTTTGCACAAACCAGTCACCATTAATCACACACAGCTGAATATCGTCATCATCAATTGTTTGGACTATTTATACACATTGCACACACCAGTCTATGCGGAATCTTTGTTTGTCAGTATCTGTATGGTTTCAGTGAGTGTCGTCATGTTTAGTTTTTCTAGTTATGTTTTGATGATTGTTTTGTAACTTTTTGTACTTTGATCATTGCTTTGTTTTTGCATTTTTGATGCCCTTCATGATACCTGAGTTCTTGTTTTTTGACCCAATTTGTTTTTGCCTGCACGAATAATCTTTTTCATTAAAAATTGCATTTGGATCCAACCTCTTGTCTTCGCTCCCTTGACATCCGGTGACACCCAGCACTGGGAAACTTCCATACACACTCATTTAAACACATACACTACAACCAATTTAGTTTATTTAATTCACCTATAGCGCATGTCTTTGGACTGTGGTGGAAACCAGAGCACCCAGAGGAGAACATGCAAACTCCACACAGAAATGCCAACTGACCCAGCCAAGACTCGAATCAGCAACCTTCAACAGTAGTAATTAGTCTGTCATGTGATCAGGAGTGGTGTACAAGCAAAGGAAATATACTGTTAAACTTTGCTTAGATAATCTCTTTCCTCTTTTTACCATAGAGTATTAAGTAGACAAAACACAACTTCAAATAATTATACTGATCATGGATGAACAACTGTCAATCATCAAAATTGGCCCAAACCTGCCAGTTTTTAACAGGAAGTACTTGTTCCTCCGCAAAGAGAACCCATGCCCATTTTATTCTCACAGGGAACATCAATGGCTGCTGGTTTATCTCAAGGAGAACTGCTTATCACCTCAACATTGAAGAGGAAGTGTCAAAGTGGTGGATGTTGTTTCAGTGAGTCTTGTCTAAAAAGCAAGTGATGTGTTTTTCTTTCTAGAAAGAAAACCCAACGTCCACAAGTTTTCCCCTATGCCTATAGTTAGGCTGGCTTGTGTAGCAAGCCAGACTACTGTTATCCTATTAAACTTATTATTATTTTTATTATTATGTTGGCTTGAGAAAGCCAACATACTGTAATGCTACTTAAACTTATTCTTATTATTATTATTATTCCGGCTTCTGACCAAAAAAAAGCAATCGCTTCTCCTCCCAGGGCTTAGATGCTACAAGCCCCAAATTTGGTCAAAAGCTGCCTACTGCTCATGAGATGGTTGCTGTATGTCCTCATCCTGATAAGATTTGTAGTTTTTGAATTAAAAATTTTTTAATTAAAAAATTGTATCGAGTATTTGGGGCATATAAAAAAGTATACAATCCTCAAATTTGGCCAAAAGATGTGTTTGAAATTACAGATAATTATCATATTTATTTGGTGTAATTATAAATAACAGTTTTCCTATAAATATTTTTTTATATTAAATTTGTAAAATTCAGACTCAAAGCGTGTCAGAGTGTCCACGAGATGGCGCCAGAAGGCTTATTTTTGAGCCCTTTGTAATTTAGTACTGGCCCTTTAAGAGGCGGGGATATCCGGACTGACTGTTTTGAATCTACAGAAATTCGGGCTCATTTCAGACGTGCTTGTTACAACATTTGAAGCTGAAATTGCGACCATTTTGGTCGCATATGCGCCTGAAAATTAATCTATGCGACCTCATAACATAATTGGGGGCATTAGTGCAACTGCTGATAATGGTTGTAGTGCGACCTGTTTTGATTTTTTGTAAAAACGTGCTGAATCGCTCTTCCCTGCCGCTATATTGGTTCATATTAGCTGTCAATCACTCAAGGTATTCCGCTGTCAGATGACAGGGAAGGAGCTTTTATGACCACGGGAAATGCAAACGGCTGAAGAGTAAAAACTTAAAGCACACAGGTTTGCAAACCCCACCTAAAATTGAGGTGTAGATGAGAGAGATCGTGACACGTCACGTGGTGAATAATGATCCACCAGCTGAGATCACTGAAACTGCGGCTCATAACAAAGACCAGTATTGCGCCGATGGTTAGTGCAAGAATCCTGCTCTGCCTGCTCATAAATTGGGTCGGCTGACTCGCCAGCTTTTCCACAAACACAGAAAAATGAAGATCATCTCAGACTGAACCTTTAAATTGACACAAACTGAAACCAAAACTTTTAAAGAGTGATAGAAGTGAGACTTTACTTTCTTTCTTTTGTCTATTCTTTTTTGAGGTGTATATTATTTTTTTATTTATTTACTGATGACTGCTTTGCAGCTTTCATCATTGAATTGAATTATTTATTATAATCTTTTGTTTGTTTTGTAGCAGAAATATTATTTATTAAATTGACATGCAGATAAAAACAGCAGTACAAAATCAATATTTCTTACTGCAATGCTTCATTTTTGTTTGATGCAAACTATACAATTATTTTATATAAAGTAACAGACATTTTATAGCAGATAACCTACATTCATGCACATTCAAGGCAGTATCATAATGAGAAATGGAATTCATTGTTACTATTATTGTCATTTTCATCATCACTAATATTCTATGGCCTAATTATTAGACATTCATTTTAGAATTATTGCACACAAATATCAATGTCTTCGCAGCATTAGTTAGATAGTTGTTTCTGGTTTTTGTCAGTCCTATTGATGTTGTTTTAAAATACAATAAATCCCTTAAAAAGCAATTTGCAGCGGTGCTCATTCATTTTTGGTGGGTGCTCCTAAATTTTTTCTGGTGCTCCTAAATTTATTTTGGTGCCCCTGAATATTTGAAGTTGGGAGCACCGGTGCTACCAAGTAAAAAAGTTAATTTCGAGCCCTGTATATATATATATATATTCATACAGTTGATGTCAGAATTATTAGCTCCCCTGTTTATTTTTTCCCCAATTTCTGTTTAATGGAGGGAAGATTGTTTCAGCACATTTCTAAGCATAATAGTTTTAAAAACCTATTTCTAATTACTGATTTATTTTATCTTTGCCATGATGACATTAAATAATGTTTGACTTGATATTTTTCAAGACACTTCTATACAGCTTAAAGTCACATTTAAAGCCTTAACTAGGTTAATAAGGGTAATTAGGCAAGTTATTTTATAACGATGGTTTGTTCTGTAGATTATCAAAAAAAAAAAATATCTTAAAGGGGATAATAATTGTGTCCCAAAAATGTTTTTTAAGTAATTAATAACTGCTTTTATTCTAGCCGAAATAAAACAAATAAGACTTTCTCAAGAAGAAAAAATATTATCAGACAAATGAAAATTTCCTTGCTCTGTTAAACATAATTTGGGAAATATTTAAAAAAGGGGAAAAAAAATCAAAAGGGGGTTAATAATTCTGACTTCAACTGTATATATGTATGTATATATATATATACATACATATATACATATATACATATATAACACATACACACATTTATGGTTAGGGTTATAAGGATTATTTTTTAATCCCCCTTTTATGTTAGCAAAAACATAAGTTTACTTCAGATATTTCTTTCAAAAAAATATTCTGTGCCGCAAAAGAGCCTTCTCCTCACTTGTGATAATGACGATGAAAGCCAAGCTTTTGGCCTATGCTGTACCAAAAAAAAAAAAAAAAAAAAATCACCCAGGTGATGACAACTAAATATTACGATTATAACATTGTGTTAGTGGCCAGTGGGGTGGAACAACGTCATTGGTCAGAATTAAACACGTGATGAAGACGTCCTATAATATTGTATTTAATGTGATTTTCTTCCTGTAAACTGTATATAACTATAACTATATATATAATGCTGCAAATTACTGTAAATTGACTGTACTCTATATTAACTGCAAAACTGATAAGACTGATTAAATAATAGACAAATTAACTAAATGCATGTGCTATTGTTTCATTAGTATTTTAATTTAATATTTTTCTTTATATGATATTTATTATAATGTAATTTTGTTCAGATTATAATATATACTATAAATACTAACTATACTATAGTGATCTGCATTAAACAACCTGAACAAATCAGTCCTCTCTCTCTCTCGATTTGATCAAAAATGTAAATGAGGCCTTTCCGATTAACAGTCCAGTGGACCCTAGCAACAGCCTAGAAACCACTCAGAACACCCTAGCAACTACCTAGGAATGCCTTAGCTACACCTTAGCAACCGCCTAGCAACCACTTATCAACCGCTGTGCTTCCTGCCAACTGCCTTTGAGTCCCCGGCGCAGTCACGTTGGCTTTCTCAAGCCAACATCAAAGTTCGTCAACGAACTTTAGGTTCTAGTTAATATTATTATTCTTCTTCTGAGACTAAAAATTAAACTCTATCTCCACCTAGACCTTTCAAGCTATGACCATCAAACTCGGGTCAGACCTCCGAACTATTCTGACTCGAGTTGCTATATCCTTTCCGACTGATCCGACTTTCGGTTTCCCGAAAAACGTCCCGGGACCGTCGGAAAAATCCCATAGACGTAACATTGGGTCAAACTTTGTGACCTCATAACTCCGCATCAGAATGTCACACAGACTTCTAACTGGGCTCATTTAACTCAGACTATCAAACTGCCAATGACTGATCACCTTTAAACTTTCTGGCCACGCCCTAGCAACCACTTTTGGACCCTAGAAACCGTCCCATAGACTTCCATTGCAAAAGACTCTCATTGACTTAACATGGGATCAAACTTTGTGAGCTCATAACTCTGCATCAGACTGTCCTACAGACTAATGATTGATCTCATTTAACTCAGTCTAGCCAGCAGCCAATCACTGATGGCCTTTTAACTGTCTAGCCACACCCTAACAACCAGATACTGCACCCTAGCAACTGTCCCATAGACTGCCATTAAAGAGGTTCAGACTGATATTGTCATGCTGCAGTGTGATAGAGACATGGGGGATGTTTTTAACTGTTCATACTGGCAAGAAGCTTTGATACATCATCAGTCTAAGCTGTCAATCAACTCCATAGCAACAAAACAGATTTACCTAGCAACGATATGGCACCAGCTATATCTCAGCATCAGAACATCGTAGAGAGGCGGGGGTTGGCTTGTTTGACTCATGCTCTTACACCATCTATCTATCTATCTATCTATCTATCTATCTATCTATCTATCTATCTATCTATCTATCTATCTATCTATCTATCTATCTACCTCTTTCTATCTATCTATCTATCTATCTATCTATCTATCTATCTATCTATCTATCTATCTATCTATCTATCTATCTATCTATCTATCTATCTATCTATATATCATGCTAACAACAAGCTAATTCATGCTAGAATCATGCTAGTCACATGCTAATTCATGCTAGAATCATGCTAGTCACATGCTAATTCATGCTAGAATCATGCTAGTTACATGCTAATTCATGCTAGAATCATGCTAGTCACATGTTAATTCATGCTAGAATCATGCCAGTCACATGCTAATTCATACTAGAATCATGCTAACAACATGCTAATTCATGCTAGAATCATGCTAGTCACATGCTAATTCATGCTAGAATCATGCTAACAACATGCTAATTCATGCTAGAATCATGCTAGTAATATGCTAATTCATGTTAGAATCATGCTAACAACATGCTAATTCGTGCTAGAATCATGCTAGTAGCATGCTAATTCATGTTAGAATCATGCTAACAACATGCTAATTCATGCTAGAATCATGCTAGTAACATGCTAATTCATGCTAGAATCATGCTAACAACATGCTAATTCATGCTAGAATCATGCTAGTCACATGCTAATTCATGCTAGAATCATGCTAGTCAAATGCTAATTCATGCTAGAATCGTGCTAACAACATGCTAATTCATGCTAGAATCATGCTAGTAACATGCTAATTCATGCTAGAATCATGCTAACAACATGCTACTTCATGCTAGAATCATGCTAGTAACATGCTAATTCATGCTAGAATCATGCTAACAACATGCTAATTCATGCTAGAATCATGCTAACAACATGCTAATTCATGCTAGAATCATGCTAATTCATGCTAGAATCATGCTAGTGAAATGCTAATTCATGCTAGAATCATGCTAACAACATGCTAATTCATGCTAGAATCATGCTAGTAACATGCTAATTCATGTTAGAATCATGCTTACAACATGCTAATTCATGCTAGAATCATGCTAGTAACATGCTGATTCATGCTAGAAGCATGCTAACAACATGCTAATTTATGCTAGAATCATACTAGTAGCATGCTAATTCATGCTAGAATCTTGCTAGTTACATGCTAAATCATGCTAGAATCATGCTAACAACATGCTAATTCATGCTAGAATCATGCTAACAACATGCTAATTCATGCTAGAATTGTGCTAATTCATGCTAAAATCATGCTAGTAACATGCTAATTCATGCTAGAATCATGCTAGTAACATGCTAATTCATGCTAGAATCGTGCTAACAACATGCTAATTATTGCTAAAATCATGCTAGTAACATGCTAATTCATGCTAAAATCATGCTAACAACATGCTAATTCATGCTAAAATCATGCTAGTAACATGCTAATTCATGCTAGAATCATGCTAACAACATGCTATTTTACGTTAAAATCATGGTAATAACATGCTAATCTATCTATCTATCTATCTATCTATCTATCTATCTATCTATCTATCTATCTATCTATCTATCTATCTATCTATCTATCTATCTTTTCATACTTTTTAAAACTGTTTAAACTAAATAAACTATTACCGTCAGGCTTTCACAAGCCAGCCTCAAAGTTTGTTCTCAAACTTTAAGAATCTAGTTTCACTTGTTTGGCTTTCTATAATGCAGAAGCCTTAAAAGCTTCAGCTGCACACCAGCAGCCAAAGAAGACAAGGGGAGGTGTGGCTGTTCTTCTGTCACTTCTGACAGAAGGAGAATCATGTCTTCTCCAAAATCCTCCCAGGGAGTACCTGTGACCACCTGTTCTCAACCAAAACCTGAGCTTTCATGCCCACAGGAAATATTGTACCTGTACCCACTGAATTCACACAAGGATCACTTGTGCCTGCCAATCCCTCTCAAGGAAAACCTGCGCCCATCTGTTCCCCCTACGAGCTGAAACCTCAAGTCCTTCAACTGTACAAAAATTGAAACAGCCAAAATACTTTTAGGATTACATTATTAAACCTGTAAGTTACCACAAATCCAGAGACTTGGACTAATCAATTAAATACAGCTCTGAGATTTATACTTTGTAGGCCGCACAGTGGCGCAGTGGGTAGCGCCTAACAGCAAGAAGGTCTCTGGATCGAGCTTTGCCTGGGTCAGTTGGCGTTTCTGTGTGGAGTTTGCATGTTCTCCGTGTTCGCGTGGGTTTCCTCTAAGTGCTCAGGTTTTCCTTACAGTCTAAAGACATGGGGTATAGGTGAATTAAATAAGCTAAACTGTCCTTAGTGTATGTGTGTGTGAATGAGTGTGTATGGATGTTTCCCAGAGATGGGTTGTCGCTGGAAGGTTCATTCCGCTGTGTCAACCCCAGATTAATAAAGGGACTAAGCCGAAAAGAATATGATTGAATGAATGATAATGATATGTGCCTTTCTTGTTGCATATAATGCTTTTTCAGTATTGCCCAGCAGAAATATTTGTTTTAGAAAAGACAAAATAAGTAGGCTACAGTTTAACCTCAGTCATCCAATACAAACGGTGTACAGTACACCTTCTGGATACAGTATGCTTTGCTTTCCCTTCTTGGGCATCAGTAAATTATTGTCAGTTTTTGTAATATACCTTTGTCTTTCAGTCTTTAGTCTCTCTGTCCTTAGTGTAAAAATGGATCTCAAAATCATGAGTCACATTTAAGGGTCTATTTAATTTTTTTTTTATATTTCAAGGGCTTTTACTTTATAAATTTTTGTATATAAAAAAAAACACAATGGCTTTTATTTTGTAAAGTTTTAAAAGCCTTCACCCGGATGTTGATCATATTTTTACAGCCTGTGAAAATGGCGGATATGGACGAACTGTTCGGGAGCGATGGCGATAGCGACAATGAGCAACGAGGTACATTCATATAACACTTGGCATTAGAAAAGCTTTACTTTTGTGTGTTTTTAGTATGTTTCTATGAATAGGTCGTTCGTTTAGCGTTTAATCGTGAACGTTAGATGTAACTGTCGGCCTTTAGCAATGCCATCACTTCTGGTAAATATTTCTTAACGTTATCTTACCAGATTAACGTTGGTATGGAAAGTTATCACTCCAGATAAGTTAATCAGTATTTGTTACTGTAACGTACAGCAGTAGCAATAATTATTACAGTGTCTATTATAAAATTGCTACCTTGTAGTCTAGATACGTTCGTGTAATTATTTTTTTTATTTAATGTAAC
Organism: Danio rerio; assembly: GCF_052040795.2. Classification (NCBI taxonomy): domain Eukaryota; kingdom Metazoa; phylum Chordata; class Actinopteri; order Cypriniformes; family Danionidae; genus Danio; species Danio rerio. The sequence continues at coordinate 42,439,029 of NC_141038.1, read as the reverse complement.
GTCATAGATCTAACGTAATGTTACCTTGCGTTGTAACGTTATTGTATTATTAATGTCACGTTTTAACAAACATGCTTCTGTGTTTATTGTTAAAACTGATATTTGATAAACATATGGTTTCTTATTTGAAGACATACAGTTCTACCAATGGCAGAAAATATATAAATAAGTCATCAAATAAATGATTAACTATCAGTGATTTAACTCACACACATGTAAAATAATCTATTCTTACTATTATAATGTAGATACTTTTTTAATATATATATATATATATATATATATATATATATATATATATATATATATATATATAATTATTATTTATTTTAGTTTTATTTATTACTGCTTGGGACAAATATGAAGTAAAAACAAATAAGGTATTTATTGTTTCCTGTTCTAATTTCAAATGTCATTTTAGTGAGTTGTTTTTTTTTTTAAGAGATTGTGGTGCGGTAGTTGTAGCTAAATCATATTTACAGGAATGAAAATGAACTGATTCAGATGAGTGTTTGAAGTGTCGGACTGTTAAGATTAATTTAAAATTAAGTGGTCTACTGATGAGAATCAGCACCTCCAAGTCCGAGGCCATGGTGCTCCACCAACACAAGGTGGTTTGCCATCTCCAGGTTGAAGGAAAGTCGTTACCCCAGGTGGAGGAGTTCACGAGTGAGGGAAGGATGGAGTGTGAGATGGACAGGCGGATTGGTGCAGCGGCAGCAGTAATGCTTTCGATCTACCAGTCTGTTGTGGTGAAGAAGGAGCTGAGCCAAAAGGCAAACCTCTCAATTTACCAGTCAATCTACGTTCCTACTCTCACCTATAGTCATGAGCTTTGGGTCATGACCGAAAGGACAAGATTTCGGATATAAGCGGCTGAAATGAGTTTACTTCGCAGGGTGGCAGGCAGGGCACACCCTTATAGACTAGGTGAGGAGCTCTGTCATCCGGGAGGAGCTTGGAGCTCCTCTACATCGAGAAAAGTCAGCTGAGGTGGCTCGGGGATTTGTTTCAGATGCCTCTAGGATGCCAACCTTGGGAGGTGTTCCAGGCATCTCTCGCCGGCAGGATGCATGGAGGAAGACCCAGGACATGCTAAAAGAGACTATGTCTTATGCCGGAGGTGTTGGAGGAAGTGTCTGGGGAAAGGAAAGTCTGGTGTTCTCTCCTAAGACTGCTGCCCCCGAGACCCGGCCCCGGATAAGCGAATGAAAATAATAATGATGATGATGATGATAATGATGGTCTACTGATTATTTGCCGGCACAAATGTGAGAGCATTTAGTGACTTTTCCCCCATGCATTATTTACCTTTAATGACGATACTATTGTTTACAAACTACAGAGGCACCACTTGTATTTTGGACCCATAGTGTCGCGGTGCTACCGAAGTACCGGTAAAACGTGCAACTCTAATGGTTTAGAACCACTTGAGGGAGATTAAATAGTGAGGAAATGTTCATTTAAGTGAAAACTCCGTTTTTTTTTTGGTCTGCGTTCTGTGTATAACTAAACAAAGTAACACGTTAGTAAATTATTATATCCATTCATGTGTTTTCTCCAGATTCCGGCTCTGGTTCTGGCTCTGATTCGGATCATGAGAGACCAAGATCTGCCAGCAACGCTTCTGGAAGCGAGAGTGCTCAGAGTGACCGAGATCATGATGATGATGAAGATGAAGATGGCGGAAAGCCTAGCAATAAAGAGCTGTTTGGAGACGACAGTGAAGATGAGCACGGCAGCCAGCACAGCGGGAGCCAGCACAGCGGCAGCCGGCACAGCGGCAGCCGGCACAGCGGCAGCCGGCACAGCGGCAGCAGGCACAGTGGCAGCAGGCACAGTGGCAGCCAGCACAGCGGGAGCCAATCAGAGCGATCGGGCAACCAATCAGACGCCACCATGCACTCTGACAATGAACACAGCGGGTCTGAGGCCCATCGTGGTGAGCAGGATGATGAGGATGATGATGACAGAGGCCACAGGTCAGACGTAGGCAGTCCAGCCTCAGGAGCAGGAAGCCGCAGGTCGGACAGAGGAAGTGGAAGTCCAGGGTCAGAGGCGGGAAGTCCACGCTCAGAAGCTGGAAGTGGTCATTCGGATCCTGGAACCCCACATACAGATGGAGAGGGGTCAGGGAAAGATGCCCATTCTGGAGATGAGAAGTGGGGTGGAGATGGAAAAAGTGACCAGTCGGAGGACGAGGACAAACAGCAGAACTCTGATGATGAGAGGGAGCGATCTGATGAAGAAGGGGAGAGGCAGAAATCAGGTGAGGTCTATTAAAATGATCCAAATAATTCAAATATAGTCTGTGTTAGTAAATGCAAGGCTATTTATACAGTTGTACCGATACTAGTTGGCATGCACTGATACCATTTGTTTACCAATCCAATCTCGAAACCAACATTATGGTTATCGACCGATATAGATCCGATCCTGATACTGCAATATTTTTACATTTTTTGACATAACACAGTTTCTAAAGTTCTGTTGATAACATAATAATCAAATAATTTAACTTCTTTAGTAACAATAACAGACCTATAGGCCTACTTTAAATGTCAGACGGCACAATCTAGCTAAAAACATGATGCTTGCTGTAAACTAGGCTACATTATTTGAGCATCCGTTATGACATTGATTTGATCTGTTGTGGTCCAGCTTATGTTTCTTTTTTTTTATTATTAGGATTTTTCTTTGAAATCTTTAGTAGGCTACCACTATTGACCCTAATCGTTAGTAAAAAAAAAGATCCTTTTAGCAAAGCCTAATATTTTAATAAACTAGGCCAGTTTACCTAATGAACATTCCCTTGCCCAAACTCGCTGTGAGATGGAGAAAATGAAAGCACATCAGCTCAGAGGAAAAAAAATTAAATGCTCAAGACATCCAAGTATCGGGATCAGTGCTAGATGCAAATATACAAACAGTGCAAAGATAGTTTTGCTTTTATGTTTTAGGTGAATTTTTAATTTTATGTGGTTTTAGATAATATATAATTTATTATGTGTTTTAAGTTGCATAATGTTATGGGCTGTAATATATAAATAATACAACAGTAATATAAATGATAATGTTTTAATATTGTTTTACATTTAACATAGATTTATTTCTGTTTTAAAATGTCATGTAGCTGCTAGCTAAAGCACTTATTTCAGATGATAGTAATTATTTTACAGCTTTACGAACAATTTTGTGCAATATTTCATCACACCTGGCTTTTACACAATATTATAACTAAAATAATAAACTTTCTGATTTATTGAATCACCTTTATCTGTAAATGTTTGACTTCCACAATACATAAAGTGGGATATAAATTTGTAGAATAAGGTGCTTTCACACCTACACTTTTGTTTCGTTTGTCTCGTTTGCCCAGTTAGAGCGGTTCGTTTGGCATATGTGAAACCAGCAATCCCGCTAGAATCCATGCCAAATCAATCGCTCCGAGTTCACTTAAATGAGGTGGTCTCGGCTCGATTAAACGAACTCTGGAGCGGATTGATTGCAGTGAGAAAACAATATGATTCGAGTGCAGTTACATCACAATGTTTTATGGATATGTAATAGGCATATGGCTATATGAAAAGAGAATTATGAGTAGGACGGGAAGTTTCGGGAGTCTCCCGGATGCCAGCAAATGAGTGATAATCTACCGATAATATCGCATCTCCCTCCTGGTCCTCAAGTACGTCGCACACCCTTCTCACCCCTCCCCATCGCATCTCTCCTCGCTCTTCAGACACGTCGCACACACCTTGTTAAACACCACCAAACCACCACCTAACCTGAAAGCTAAACGAGACTGTGCAAAATAAACCCTGACACTCTGACGAATGTAAGAAGAGTTTACTCACACGTGACTTGTTTTAGCTCTTTTGGTCCGTTTAGAAACTTTGTTGTGTGAAAGCGAACCGCACCAAGAGCAACAATGCAACACTTTTAATCCCTGTTTCGGACCAACTGAATCAATTCGTGAAAGCACCCTAAAAGTGGTGCAGGATTGACACCAAAACCTAGAAGACGTATTTGCTTTGAGGTCCCTTTGAGATTTTCCTATGTGCTTTCATAATGAGGGCTATTAGTTATTATAGTTAATTAAAATAAAATCTGTGGTAAACAATGTGACAATACTTGGACATTTTGTTCTACAACATAACACCTCAAATGCTCTCATCTAGTTATTATAAACGAATACTCGGCTACACCTGAGTTAGAGATACAACCCCAAATCAGAAAAAGTTGGGGCATTTAACTAATTTACCTGATTACTAGCCCTAAATTGCTCTTGTCCCAACTTTTTTAACTGGCAGCAAAGTTAACCAGACAAAACATGAAATATTTTGTGTTCATATTGTTTATATTTTGTGTTCATATTGTTTATATTTTGTGTTCATATTGTTTGCTATGAAATACAAGTCAAAGTACATTAAGGAATCCCTGCTTTCTTTTTTTATTAGCAATTTCCATACTTTCCCAACTTTTCTGATTTAGGCTTGTATTAATAATGTAAAAGCCATAAGTTATTCTTTATTTCAGAGTCGATTAAGGGCAGTGACAGCGAGGATGATTTCACGCGCAAGAAAAAGAAAAAAATTGCTTCGGACTCGGACTCAGACTCTGATGCTGAAACACAGGGTGGTGAGTGACAGACGCTCGCTATGATTAAAACACAGTGTCATACACTACACACAGCAGCTCTGTTGGACTGTGTTTGTGTGTTTGTAGGCAAGAAGCCTGCAGCAAATGATCTTTTTGGGGAGGCAGATGATATTTCGTCAGACAGCGATGCAGAGAAACCTCTCACACCTGGCCAACCATTGGTGAGACATTTACATGCTTAACTTCTGATTCAATTTAATCTGCTGGAAAGCAAATTTGATACATTTTTTTAAGATTTACACTATAAAAAATGCTGGGTTCCACAAAATCGGTTTGTGTTAGGGCAACATAAAGGAATTAAGTTAACTTATTAGTTTTTACGAATTTCAGTGGATCAAACATTTAACACAACTCAAGAATTGTGTTGCTTCAGCTCCATTTAAAGAAGTAGTTTGAACAAACAGCAAATGTCAATTTTTAGTGTAGCTCAAGCCCTAACCAAACCATCTTATGTAGTAGATAGATTGTAATATGATTTATTTTATTATTGGAAATCAAGACACAATATGACAAGAAAAGTGTGTTGAAACATGTTCCTGCAGTGACAGACGCTTCAAACATTGTATTTGTCAGCTGTGTGTCCTGCTGAGTTTAGCTCCAACTTGCTTCAGCACAATTGCCAGGAAGTTTCTAGTATATCTAGTAAGAGCTTGATTAGCTGCTTCTGGTGTGTTTGATTAGGGTTGGAGCTAAACTCTCCAGGACGCCGGCCCTCCAGGACTGAGTGTGGACACCCCTGGCCTATACAGAAAAATACTCGGCCCTAAAACTATTGTGTAATGTGAATGAATTTTACAACAATACTAAGATTTTAGGTGAAAAGTGGTTGTTTTGGTCTTGTATGACCAAAGTGCAGGACCATAACGATTTAGCAAATTGTATATTCAAGCACTATATCTGATTATACAATATGTAATATGTAAATATTATTGAATTTCCAGCCAAAATAATTTCTGTGTGAATAGATTTTTCCCCTGTGCAAATTGTGCCATCCAATGGTTTGTCTAAATTGCTTTTTTTGTAACTTTACCGCACAGTAGTTTTATGACTATAGAAATGCATCTTGATTAGTAATTGATTAATACAAATATTTTTAATAATAACAATAACAACAACAATAATAATTCCTGCTCCTAACACGCGCTTTAGATTTACACAGATATTTTAATAAATGAAATATATTGGTATAAAACTTGGTTTACCTAAGTATTAGCATTCATCCTGCCGCACGCGCGAATTAATTGAATCAATAGATGCGTGAACATTTTGACTTTACTCAATTCATTTGCATGTCAAATTCGTTTAATTCCTGCATCAAATTCACTTTACAATAGACTAGTGCCCAGTGACTCTAGCTTTGATGATAAATGGCTAACATGGATTTTACTGAGAGAGTAGCTGTGGTTTATGTGCCACTTCATTCGCACAAAACGTTCAACTCGCGCCGCTTCATTTACGCAAAACGCTCAACTCGTGCCGTTTCATTTGCACAAAACGCTCAGCTCGTGCCGTTTCATTTGCACAAAACGCTCAACTCGTGCTGCTTCATTCGTACAAAACGCTGAACTAGCGCCGCTTCATTCATACAAAACACTCAACTCGAGCCCTTCATTCGCACAAAACACTGAACTGGCGCTGCTTCATTTGCACAAAACGCTCAACTCGTGCCACTTCATTTGCACAAAACCCTGAACTCCTGCTGCTTCGGTCGTAAAAACGTTCTACTTGCGACGCTTCTTTTGCACAAAACGCTCAACTCGCGCCCTTTAGTTGCACAAAACGCTTAACTCGTGCTGCTTCATTCGTACAAAATGCTTAACTCGTGCCCTTCATTCGCACAAAATGCTCAACTCGTGCCCTTCATTCGGACAAAACGCTGGACTGGCGCTGATTTATTTGCACAAAATGCTCAACTCGCGCCACTTCATTTGCACAAAACGCTCAACTTGCGGCGCTTCAATCGCACAAAACGCTCAACTCGCGCCACTTTATTTGCACAAAACGCTCAACTTGCGGCGCTTCATTAGCACAAAACGCTCAACTTGCGGTGCTTCATACGCACAAAATGCTCAACTCGTGCCCTTCATTCGCACAAAACGCTGGACTGGCGCTGCTTTATTTGCACAAAATGCTCAACTCGCGCCACTTCATTTGCACAAAACGCTCAACTTGCGGCGCTTCAATCGCACAAAATCGCTCAACTCGCGCCACTTTATTTGCACAAAACGCTCAACTTGCGGCGCTTCATTAGCACAAAACGCTCAACTTGCGGTGCTTCATTCGCACAAAATGCTCAACTCGCATCGCTTCATTTGCGCAAACAGCTCAACTCGTGCCACTTCATTTGCACAAAATGCTCAACTTGCGGCGCTTTATATGTACAAAACGCTCAACTCACGCCGCTTCATTCGTACAAAATGCTCAACTCACGCCGCTTCATTCCTACAAAACGGTCAACTCGCGTCGCTTCATCCGCACAAAATGGTCAACTTGCGCAGCTTAATTCGCGCAAATTGCATCATTCTCGCAAATCGTGCCGCAGGCTTTCTAAACGCATTTTTTCATCGACTTAAGATGTAAGTCACTCGTGCTTGACGCTTCATCCGCGTGTGGTGAGAACACAGCATAAGTAACATAATCCTTCAATTTGCAGTTATACATTACAATGCACATTAATTACATTATACATTAATTTACAGAGATTTTTCACCCTAATATTTATATTATTTTATCACTTACAAGTGCCACTTATTTTTAACCAGTTTGAGTTTCTTTCATCTGTTATACATTATAGTATATAATGAAGATATACTAAACAATGTTTTGGAAAAGACAAACAGCCATTGACGTCCATAGTATTTTCACTATGATGTTTATGGCTGCTGAAATCCAACTATATTCAGAACATCTTGGTTTTTTTTTTTTGGCGTTCAACTGAAGAATTAAATGAATAAAAGTTTAGAGCCACTTGAGCGTGAGTAAATAATGAGAAATGTTAATATTGGGCTGAAATGTCCCTTAAATGAATCAGCTGAACTGATTGCACAGGATGCAGATGACGGAATGGAGGGAGATCAGCCTGAGGAAGAGCCAGCTCCAGAGACGAGGATTGAAGTGGAGATACCTAAAGTCAGCACAGACCTGGGCAGCGATCTCTATTTCGTCAAATTACCCAACTTTCTCAGTGTGGAGCCCAGGTGAGCGAAAATCTACCTAAGAGCTGGAGGCAGTCACTAACTTTTCTAAACAAACAGTAAATCAAGCATCTGTATCTTCACAGGCCGTTCGACCCTCAGTACTATGAGGATGAGTTTGAGGATGAGGAGATGTTAGACGAGGAAGGAAGAACTCGTCTAAAGCTAAAGGTGGAGAACACCATCAGGTGGCGCTCTCGACGGGATGAGGAGGGCAATGAAGTCAAGGAGAGCAATGCTAGGATTGTTAAATGGTCTGACGGCAGGTGAGGAGACCTCTTAGCAGATGCTGATTAAGGCCTTGATCGCACCAAATGCGCTTTTTAGTGTTGGGAGGCGCCTCTTTTGAATGGTTTAATAATGGAAATGAGTGTTTTGAGCGCTCTGTGTGTAAGCAGTTGAAAAAAAGTAAACTCTGAGAGGAAAAAGCGCACTACGCCAGTTGCGTCTTTTTCATTCTCCAATTAAATGAAAGCAGAGGCGGGGTTTTCGTTGAGGTGACAGCAGTGTTTGTGTTGTTTAGATGACTAAGGAGACATTTAAAGATGGAGAAGAGACTAGTGGTCGTTGTTTCCAGTTATCCGGAGCTGTATGACTTCCCAAAACTTTCATTCTTAACAATATTATGTAACATTAAAATTATAACAATATTAATAGCAACGCTCGCACCCAATACGCAGCAGATATAGTCGTTGCCTCAGGGCCGGATTAACCAGCAGGCATTATGGACACAGGCCCAGGGGCCCGTACGCACTTGGGGCCCCTGCGAGGTGGAGGGGGGAAAATGCAGATTTTGGAGTGTCTATTTAGGCTAAGTGCAAATAGCACACCTTGTTGGAATAAACTAGTTAAGTGATTCATGCCCATCACCGTTTGATTGACAGAGACAACATAACTAAAGAGCACAATAGACAGCAGCATGAGTGGCGTAGCTCGTAAAGCGCATGGGAACGTTTTTTACACGATCAATCATAAACCCGGTTCAAATCCAGCGTCTGATTAACACGTTATTATTTTTTTCCCCACTACATATCAGATTTTGCCTACTCTTCCTCACGAGGAAGACAAGTAGGAATCATGAATAAGTGTGTGTATTATAGAAGACTCAGATTCATAGAACTGGATTGGAGAGGTGTTATATCCAAATCATATGCATTATAAGTTTGTAGAAGTTATACATTAAACAATACCCTTAAAAATCCGTTTTTAGTGCTGCTTCAGTGAACTTAAACTAGTATATTAAAATCCATTAATTTTCACTAGTTGTATTGGTATTTTTTTTTAAGTTTGCTTTAAAGCTTTTAAAATAAGTTAAATCTTTGTGGACTAGAAATATATGTACTGTATATCATTTATTTAAAAAATCTGGGCAATATGTTGTAGATTAATTTTATTTTAAAACAATATTATATTCATCTTATTTGTCCATTCAACTATAGCAGTCAGGTAGGGGCCTAAAGGACATTGTGCCCAGGGGCCTTTAAATTCCTTATCCGGGCCTGCGTTGCCTAGCGACAAAAAAAAGCGCAGCACACTTCTTTTTTTTTTTTCTTTTCTTGTCAACCAAAAATAAAGGCAGTGCAGTGTGCCTTGCGTTTTCAGAATGGATCTGATAATCTGTGTGATCAGCCTCAAAATGCTCTAATGATTTAAAAAAAAAAATTAACAGAACTGTGGAAATCAGCATCACTTTTGTGTTTCACAGCATGTCTCTGCACCTGGGGAACGAAGTGTTTGATGTGTATAAAGCTCCACTGCAGGGTGACCACAATCACCTGTTCATCCGCCAGGGCACAGGACTGCAGGGTCAGGCTGTGTTCAAGACCAAACTCACCTTCAGGTGCGACACACATACACACATATACACAAATGTGTTGTTATATCCCGGTGGGGACTTTCATACATAGTAATGATGTTTCTACTGTACAAGTTGTATATTCTTTTCCCAACCCCTAAACTCAGCTCTCACAGGACACATCTGCATATTTAATTAAAAAACAATATTTTGTATGATTTCTTAGCAATTTAGGTTCACACGAGTACACACGAGTCTGTGTGGATTCAGTTTTTCACTGCACAGACACACACAAACTTCACACTTCCTCTTTTTCTGCAGCTGTTGGACTACTATCAACAGTGTATAGTATTGGTAAAAGTCATGTATCAGTAGTTGGACGTTAGATGGGGCTGTTGGGTAATTTTTTACTAGGCAGCAGTTTGTTGCACAGAAATGCTGTTTAGCCTTTTTCTTTTATGAGTGCTGTCAAAAATTTAATCGTGATTAATTGCATCCAAAAATATTAAATAAACACACTCTGTATTTTATATATACACTACCGGTTAACAGTTTGGGGTCAGTAGGATTTTTAAATGTTTTAAAATAAGATTATCCTACTCACCAAGGCAGCATTTATTTAATCAAAAATTCAGTACATATGGTAAAATTGTGAAATGTTATTGCACTATAAAATAAATAACTGTTAAAAATAGTTTATAATTTAATTTAATCATTTATTTAATTGATTTTAATGATGAATTTTCAGCTTCATTACTTTAGTCTTTAGAGTCACATGATCCTTCAGAAATCACTCTAATATAAATTATTATTGTTGTTGTTGTTATTATTATTATTATTATTATTAATGATAATAGTAATAAAAGCAATAATGACTGGAGTAATTTATTTGAAACTACATACAATAAGTAATAAATAAATATTTCATAAATAAGTATTTATTAATTTATCTTTCTTTTTTTTTTACATTTTATAAATGCTGCCTTGATGAACAGAATAATTTTATTTAAATCATTAAATCAAATTAATAATAAAACAACTGACCCCAAACTTTTGACCGGTAGTGTAAAACATTTTTATCTAAACAAATTATATATAAATATAAATGTCATCATTTTAATTTTGTACAATTTTGTATTTTAAGTATGTTTGTATGTATATATGCATAATAAATATACACAGCGCACACTTATATTATGTAAAAACAAACTTTAATTTTAGGGGGCCGTTCTTTGTACGTAGATTACTCAATTAGCTGACGATTTGACACTCTTCATAGAGTTGTTGTCATATCAACAGTTCTTGTAGCTCAAACCTGCTCAAGAGCTGGCTTATTTTCTATAAACAGGATTAGATCAGGTCTTTTCAAGCAAAGGTAATACTGAAACTATGCACCAAATGCTGATATTTTCTTACTATAGTAGTTAAATATAGTTTCAGCTTAAGTTATAAAGTAAAATATATATATATATGTATATACTTACAACCTATGCAATCTGCAGTCTGCAATTAAAGTACAACAACTGTCACAGGGTTGTTCTCCCCATAGGGTTCAAAGATAACATTTATTAATATGGACTTTTTAGTTACAAACTATTTTTAGATACTGTCCCAGCTTTAGTACAATTTGTGTATGATAATAGTGTGCATATTCGACCTTTATTTTTTAAAGAATAATAATTTATGCAGTCATGCACGTGTTATGACAGCTAATATGCCTGTGATTTGATGCTTGAAAAAAGTTGCAGACACCTTTACCGATATCAAAATGCTTTTGTAATGCATCATTAATTTAAACATCCTGTTAATTCTTACGCCGATTAAGAAACTTTAATAGGCTACTATTATACAGAAAATCCGCTCTAAATATAAAATTTAAAAAGTTGCTAAATACTCTTGACACATGAAAGTGTAAAGCCTGCAGCCCATAACAAATTTTAAGTTAAACCCTGCAGCCCATAACAAATGTGTAAAGTTATTGTGTTTCATATTTAACAATTTTATGTAATTTTGCTGACATGGATAATTGAATATTAATCAGATGATGTCATTACGCTGCTGTGCCATCAGCCAATTGTTGGATTGCTTGTCATGATTTTGAGGAACAATAGATCTGTTCGTCACAACAAGCGAGGTATGAAGAACAGACCCCTAGTGCAGTTAATCATGAATAACTCTTTGTCAGCACTTATTATTATTTGAATTCAAATGAAACGGAAACAGAACAGCTCTGGTAAAAATCACGTAGTACTTGAATAGGTACTTGGTTTAAATTTGAATTTACTTACTAAATTGCATTAGCCTGTGTGAGGTTTTGTTGAACAGAAAACTGAATTCTGAAGGATTCTGGGAAATGCAGCTATTTCCCTCCATAGTATTTTTGTTCCTATTATGGATGTCAATGGCTTGCTTTTTCTAACATTCATCAGAATATATTGTTTTCTGTTCAACAGAAGAACAAAAATCATAAAAGTTTAGAACCACATGAGTGTGCGTGAAAGGGTGGGAAAACATTTCAGTTTTGGTTGAACTGTCTCTTTAAAACCTGCTGGAAATCCAGTTTGTAGCTGATGGGATTCAATAATATCCAGCTGCAGGCCCGCAGAACCACACACGTTTTAGGCACACACAATCTGGCACACACAATCTGGCACACACAATCTAGGCAAACCATATATGGTTACGACGGTTGTTAATGTTATTAAAGTCTTTTTGAACATTGTCATGGGCGAAGCAGTGGCGCAGTAGGTAGTGCTGTCGCCTCACAGCAAGAAGGTTGCTGGGTCGCTGGTACGAGCCTCGGCAATTTAGTTTGCATGTTCTCCCTGCGTTCGCGTGGGTTTCCTCCGAGTGCTCCAGTTTCCCCCACAGTCCTAAGACTTGCGGTACAGGTAAATTGAGTAGGCTAAATTGTCCATAGTGTATGAGTGTGTGTGTGATTATGTGTGTGTATACAGACGTCTGCCAGGGGAAGTGTGTGTGTGTGTGTGTGTGTGTGTCGTGGGCTATGGATGGAAAGTGTGTGTTTCACCTGTTCTTTCTCCTCGTGTATTCAGAAATCTCAACGATAAGCACAGGAAATGGTGAGACGTGTGTGTGTGTGTGTGTATCGATAGCGTAATTTCCCATAGATGGGTTGTGGCTGGAAGGGCATCTGCTGTGTAAAAACTTGCTGGATAAATTGGCGGTTCATTCCGCTGTGTTGACCACGGATTAATAAAGGGACTAAGCCGACAAGAAAATAAATAAAATGAACATCGTCATTGATATATTTTTGATACATATGGTTAATAGATAGTGTAAACAATAAACAATAGTGTTTACTTCACTTTATTTCACAAATATAGCGATCGAGACGGGCGAATGAGAAGCGTTGTTTCCGAACGACATTCAATATAATTGACTGAACAGTTTTCTATCAGTCATAATAGACGATCAGTCATTATTATCTGACAATATACAGATACTCGTTTGCTGGCCTTGCTGAATGATCTAAATTGAACAGGTTTAATTTATATAATGGATTCATTTATAGTGAATGAAGTAATAGCAAGTTAATATAGGCAATAATACATTTTATATGTAATAAACATCTTTTTACATGTAACATGCATAACACTATATTAATATTTTACTCAAGCGATTTAATAGTGTTTATTTGCTTAATTTTCTAATAACTTTTTAATTAATGATTTCCCACATTAAACACTGTAGTAGTTTATAGTAAGCAATATATTGTTTTTAAACCAAAATTTTGCAATAGAAACAAATTAACTATTAATAATTAATAAAAAAGTAAATGTGTATATATAACTAACAGCTGTGACAGTTTAGTATAAGATAATAGATTATAATCAGATAATCAGTTAAGATAATCAGTTTTTAACTATGTTATATATTGTTTAAATGATTAACTATAGTAGGCTAATTCATTTTAATGTGACATTATTGTTTTTTTTTTTATATTTTACAACAAAGTGATTTTAACCAAGTATGATCAGATTAAGATCCTGAATTAGTTTATTACGCTTAATGCTACAATTAGACAGACTATTATGTGTTCTTTGTTTATGTGGACACATGAATAAAGTCATAAGTGTCTTTAACCCATTATTTTTATTTACATAATTTGAGTTCAGAAACGGCAGAGATGTTAAAATGATCTTTACGGTATAATGATAATAATAATGACTGAAATGGAATTTGTAAAATTCAATAGGTGGTGATAATGCTATAGGAGTTAGTTAGTTATCATATATGGTTTGCCTAAATGGTGTGTGCTAGATTGTGTGTGTCTAAAACGTGTGTGGTTCTGCCGCTGGATATATCCCGATGGATTACTTAAGTCAGGTGAGTTGTTGAACAGCCACAAATCTGCCAGCAGAGGTCTCTCAGGATCCACAAATAACATGGACATCACCATTTCCTACAACATGAGCATCAGGATTTGAGTTTAGGGCTCTTTTGTGTGTTGAATGGAAAGTACATATTTTTCAGTTTTTCAGAATTACAAGAAAATACATGAAGCATACAAATAATACACATTGTGGTAATTCTAACATTTTGTTTAAAATGTTAAATTATTCAAGATTGAGTATTTCTATTGCGATTGTGTGTCTCTGACCTGCTTGTTGTGTGTTTGTAGACCTCACTCCACAGACAGCGCCACACACAGGAAGATGACGCTCTCTCTTGCCGATCGCTGCTCAAAGACACAGAAGATCCGAATTTTGCCCATGGCTGGCAGAGACCCAGAGTCCCAGAGAAATGAGATGATCAAGGTAAAACACACACACTCTTTTCCTTTTTCTCATTGGAGCTTACCGCAAGACTAATGGAAACGCAGATATAGAAACGCTGTAAGACTATATTCTCCTTAATAATAATCTCCTTCCTGAGAAGCTGTAGATTTAGGGTAGGAACTAGGTCATAAAGATGTCCTGGGAAGGATTTTAAGCAGTATGTTTTGAAACTTCAAAGAAAACCTTGCATACAGGCATACACACTCAGCTCTAGTCATTTCATTTCTGAAAATACTCTTGTAAAAATCTGAAACTGCATTCACAAGTTTATCATACCACTAAGAGTTCTCCTAACTAGTAGTAAAACTTTATCTTGGGCTGCATTTACTCTGCAGATCTTGACAGTCAATTCCAATTTTGTGTCTATATCTGATTTTTTGACGACCCACTTACATCATCTTTAAACATGACTCCTATTCAATTGACTGCATTTACACTGTACGCAACAAAGATGCAATGACCAGGGAAATAAAGAGCGGGCGCTGATTGACGGCTAATAATACGAGCGCTCTTTTTTTTCATTCCTCTATTTAATCTGTTCGCAGGGTTTCATTTTTTTAAAAGTTGTTTTGCTATAGTTTATGGCGGAAACGTTTTTATTTGGCCATCTTCTTTTAATCTAGATTCAATCTAAATCAAGGCTGTTTTAAACCAGTCTGTATTTTAATGACATTTCCATGACGTGATTTATGCCCATAACGCATGACATTGCTCTCACTCTGATGTTTCACAGATTTAGGAGCTAGTTTTAGCACTATAATATTTTGTGAAATACTCTTAAAGCAAAATATAGGAGTCCTAAATTTAGGATTGACATGGTCGCTATTTTAAAGATTGTTTTTTCCTAAATCCCTAAACCAGCAAGTTAGGAGCTACTTTAAGCTTAAGATGTTTTGTGAACACGGGCCCTGATAATTTATTGCATAAGACAGCAGGCATATAACAGACTTATCAGAGTCTGAAGATCAGGCCATCTCGGTTCACAGCACTTTCATACACACATACACACAGAGTAGATCTTGGCTGCAGTTTTTCCTATGATTTGAGCCCTGTTATCTAAACAGATTGTCTGAAAACTGAAGTACTGTAAATGTGTGTGTTTTTTTTTTTATCAATTTCTTCTCTCTCGTTTATCTGACCAGAAGTCTAATGTCCAAAGAGCCAGATTTGATATCAGATGAACAGCCATAAGTCAGACACAGACACCATTAGACAGCCCTGCTAGAGTTGGAGTGGTGATAGTGTTCTTTTTTTTTTTTTCCCTCTCCGCTGTCGCCACTGCCTCGCATGGTTCAGGATTGGTAGAGCTACGCATCGATGAATTGGCTCTTCAGTGTTTGAACTCTCAGTAATGATTAAATCACACTGAACTGAGCTAAACTGAACTGAACTGAACTTAAACACTAAAACCTGAACCACACTGTTCCAGTTACTGAACCACACTGTTCCAGTTACTATGACCATTTATGTAAGCTGCTTTGACACAATCTACATTGTAAAAGCGCTATACAAATAAAGCTGAATTGAATTGAATTGTTCTGGATAATAACTGCTGTAAATGAAAAGCTATTCAATTATTTCACAAGTTTTCCTGAAAGTGTTTTATAGAGGTAGTTATCATCCATAAATGCATGTTTATGCTGTCTGGACCCATTTATGATTTAACTGTGCTTCAATTTACTGTGTATATACACTGGAGTTCAAATGTGTGGCGTCAGGAGGATTTTTATTATTTTTAAAGAGAAAAAGAAAATAACAATTTTATTCTGGAAGGACTTTTATTACAAATATTTTTCAAAAGTTCTTTTAAATGCTATATACTTTCAAAAACAATACAAACAATACCATACACTTAGGGCCTACTCACACTATGCCATCCGTACCGTGCCCAGGCCCGTTTCCCGGATCGTTTGAGAAGTGTGAGTGCGCTAAATCGGGCTCAAGCTCGGTTCACTTGGCCGGCCCTGGTTCTGGTTGGAAGAGGTGTGCCTGATCCCGGTTCACTTGGGCTTTGGCGTGGTACGCTTGTGTGTGAGTGCAAAACGCGCCAAAGACCGAAACTGAAAGCGAGACGTGACTTTTAAGGCACTGTTTCATATGGATTTATTAATGATTCTTACTGTTCAGTGAACGCAAACTGCCGTAGTTTATTAAAGACGCAAACCCCTCACTGCATGACAGCTGCGCTCCTTCAGCAGACCTCCTCATTCCTGCAGCACGAGGGCTTTATGATTGTTTATGAGCACCAAAAGTGGCGGATCTGTTCGGCGAAATATCTGACTGCGTGTCCCCGCATCCCTAAGGACTGTTTGGCGAAATATTTGACGGCATATCAAACGACTGAAACGATATAACTAGAGAAATCTCCACTGTGCTGCTGAGTGAGAGAGTGATTCTCACTGAACAGCACAGCATCGTCAATGACCTAAGCGTCCTGAAGCCCGTTTGTGGTGTGAGCGAGGGCCGTCGGGGGAGACGGGAGGGGGGACAAGCGTGCTTTGGCCCGGTTCGAGGCAACTGTACCTAGTGTGAGTACGGCCATCAAAAAGTCAAAAAGTGCCCCCCCCCCCCCCCCCCCCAAATACTAATAAAATAAAAAAAATTAAAAAGCTATTTATAAAATAAACAACCTGTTTTTTATATAATGAACTGCCTATAGTGCAAACACTATAAGCAATTTTCGAAACCGCTTTTGACTAGTTGGAGAAAGGGATCAGTGCTCAGAAAACCAACTTTTTGAAATCCAGCCTGAAATAGGAAGAAAATTCACCAATTTTTTTTTTTTTTTACTCACACCTCCCAAAAATTTAACTACACGTTGCAACGACGCATAGCACAAGATCTGTGATTGGTGGACTTGGTAGTGCTGATGAGTGTGTGCAGGGCCGAGAGCTGTGAGAGTCCGCTGGAGTGAGTAATTACAAGTGTTGAGTCCCGTGAAGGAGCTCCAGATGGAAAGTTTTGTTCTGTGTTTACCTTATGGTAACGTTGTTGCATGTCTGCCGGTTCCTGCCTCAAAATGAGCGAATTTGAGCCACTTGTACACAAGGAAGCATTCAGAAGAAACTCGACACAGAGGAACATAAACACCTCACTGCCAGCTAGTGTTTCAGAAGTGTTATTACAGAGGAACACAAACAGCATTCAGAAGTATAAATGCACGGCAACGCACAAGGCTTGCGCCATGGGTCATGCCGATCATTTGACGCAGAAGTATAAACTAGCCTTTTAGTGATCATAAGAAATGTATTTAGCACGGTAGAGTATGTACGGCACAGTATTCAGCAATCCCTGTAAAATTGTTTTAATAAAAATAGAAACCTTTTACAGCCTCGTAATCTTGATTGATGGGAAAAAAAGTCATGGGAAAGTCATAAATCCTGGATTAAAATGTAATAAATGAAGTGATTTATTAAATCCAATAAGGTTTAGTTTCTGAGTCCTTTTTCATTGCTCAGATTAAATGCATCTATATTTATCTCCACGTTGGCTGGCAAACTAGGATGTGGATGCGTTCATTCGGTGTAATCATGCAGCGACATCAAAGCTTATTAATTTGTTTTTGTCTCTGTGCAGAAAGAAGAGGAGAGGTTACGTGCGTCCATCCGGCGCGAGTCCCAGCAGAGGCGCATGAGAGAGAAACAGCATCAGCGAGGTCTGAACGCCGGCTACCTGGAGCCTGACCGCTACGATGAGGACGAAGAGGGTGAAGAGTCCATCAGCCTGGCTGCAATAAAGAGCAAATATAAGGGTGGAGGAGGTCTAAGGGGTAAGGGATGTGCAAAAGCATACATACAGCCATTGAGAGTCACGAATGAAGACATGAAATCTTCAGATTCAATATGTAATAGGTTTTTCATTCCGAAGAATGATCACTTTATATTTAGCTTAAATGAATGTCTGAGATGTGTTTTTTTACTTATTTAGTAATTATTAAAAACAAATTTCTTAATGAAACCCCCAAAATACTACTATTTTATTACATTTACCAGTTTTTACTAGTTCAGTGTTGAAATATATAACTTTTATATATAACTTTATATATCCAATTTAATTTAATTGAATGTTAGAGAAATGCTTTTTACTTATTTAGTACAGTGTTTCATACAGTATTTTTTTTCCAGCTGTGGCGGCAGGCCTTTTACACAGATTTACCAACTACCTATGACAAATGTCGTTAGCACAGTATCACAAGTCGAGATCGCATTTATGTAATACGACCATGCAAATCTCTTTGCTTGCATGTCGATTTCGTTTGGTTCTGCACAAAACTTCTTGCGCATCCTCAAATATACACTGCTCAAGCGTAGATTTTCTTGTGCGCTCTCAAATAAACTGCTGAAGTTAATTTCCGAGAAATCCAAGACCTTTGTTTATTAAAATTAAGGAATATAAATGAAAATCTTTTAGGAGATATCTGAGAGGTCACTGATCCTCCATAGTCAGCAATGACTCATTTAAAGTTCAGAAATTTATCAAAAAACATCCTCAAATCAGTCCTGCCATGGTTCAATCGGAATATTATGAAGCTACGAGAATACTTTTGTGAGCACAAGAAACAAAAAACGCTGCTTTATTCAACAGTTTCTTCTTCTCAGTGTCAGTATATTGCGCATTTTGAGACATGCTAATTGTGTACTTGTTGTTTCTTCATCCACATTACTTGCAGAAATAACGCTATACAAAATGTCACTGTTTCTGTTAAAGATTTCATCCCTCTGGAACCATTTTTGTTTGCCGAATTATATTGTTTTTTTAATCGTTCCGTCACAGACACTCATGCATGCAAGCGTTCCTTCGTTCGTTCATGCGTGCGTTCTTTCGTTCATTCGTGCATGTGTTCCTTTGTTTTAGCGTTCGTTTGTGCATTTGTTCGTTACTTCGTTTGCGCGCTCGCTCCTTCACATGTTCATTCGTTCACTCGTTTGTCTGTTGCTCGTTCGTTCATTCTTTCCTTTGCTGATTCCTTTGCCTGCTCATTCGTTAGCACCCTTGCTCATTCCATCGTTTGCTTGTTTCTTCGCTCGTTTGCTCGTTCCTTCCTTCTTTCATTCATTCCTTCATTTTTTCGTTCATTCCTTCGTTTATTCCTTCCTTCGTTCCTTCATTCCTTCCTTCGTTCATACGTTCCTTTGGTCCTTCCTTCGTTTGTTCATTCCTTTGTTCCTTCCTTCGTTTATTCGTTCCTTCAATCCTTGCTTCCTTCGCTCATTCCTTCATTCCTTCCTTTGTTCATTTCTTCCTTTGTTCGTTCCTTCCTTCGTTCACCCCTTCCTTCCTTTGTTCCTTCCTTCGTTAGTTCCTTCCTTTCTTCCTTTGTTTCTTTCTTCATTCATTCGCTCCTACTTTTGTTACTTTTTTCCTTTTTCCTTCCTTCCTCACACCCACCCCCTTCCCTCCACCCCACCTGCCGTTAGCATAGGTTATGATGTGCCTCTTTTGACCACTTGTGTTGGGATTGACCATCTCTTTTATTGCGTTACTCTATACATCACTTTTACAGGAGCACTAATACCATAGAACAGATGTAATGTGACTTATGAAAGTGAAAAGTTAAGTTACACGTGGTGACCCATACTGCGCATTTGTGCATGCACACATAACTTAACACATACACACATAAACACACACTTACACACACTTGGTGCATCTAAGTCAGCGCCCGAGGTCATGAATCAGTAGGTCATGTAAACAAATTTGCCCACTGGTAAGGACAGTAAGGAGCTTGGTTCACTACACATTGGGACACTGATGGTGACATATGAGGACGTACTTGTTATACAACATCAACACATAACTGTTGTTTTTCACATATTAATGTTATAAAGTGTTAAAAAAAACTCCATGATAGATAAATAATTAGATATACCGGCTTCATTTCAACAATTTACCATTTATAAATGTTTGCCAGACTGTTCTGTACCTGTATAACAAATGTTAATTTATGGTTGGATGTAGGCTGCATTTACATGACCATGTAGTCAAAAATGAAAAAGATTTTTACCCTATGCCTTTACACATTTACGAAAACAGTTAAAAACGATGTATTACACATGCCCGGCCAGTATTTGGCACTGTCACTTTGATAATAAGCAGTACCTGTTAGGAAGTGAAGATGAATTGGCGGTCACTCAGAGCTGGTGTGCATGTATAATTTTGTAAGGTTGAAATGTTAAGTAAATCCACACTTTGCTCATAGCATTATCAAATGCAATTAAAATCAATTCATCATTGTCATCTAAACGGACAGGCAAAACGGTTAAAATATTAAAAATCGCCCCATTAATAGATAATAGTTCAATTTTATTTTAAGTCTCTAATTTATCGTTTTATTTGGTGAGTTTCTACATGTCATTTATGTTTCACATGTCAGAACTTCCGTTAAGGGGACAAAGTAAACCTCGATGTTTCCTGTTTTTCATGGAGTGATTGTTTCGATGCACTGAAAAAAAAATAGCTATTGAGACAGCCCTTAAAATGGCCGACGCCCTAATCAGTGCCCTAATTACTGAACAAGGGATCCTGACTGTGTCCAGGGAGCAGGTAAGAGTCTCTTCTCAGTTGTGGTATTAAAGCCCAATTCTAATTCTATTTTAAACCCTTTGTTTCTAGAAACAGAATGTTAAGGGTAAGAGGTGGAAATATGGATTGGGACACCACTACTATACACGCACACTTTATCATGTCGTCATTTGCACAGATTGCGAGCTCCATGGAGCAAATGTTTTTGATTCATTCATAAATAAATAATTTAGGAGTGTTGACGCTAATCTTCTGCATTAATGAACTGAAAAACTTGTGTTTTTAATGTCAGCACCGAGACCGTTGATTGCAGAGTAAAACAAAAAGCGCACATCAACAAAAGAGCAGTGCAGTGCGTCTCGCATATGAGCCTCAGAGTGTTGCAAGAAGCACAAAACTATTCTGTGCATTTACATCGAGCTCATATTCATGGATGTAACCACAAGGAAACAACATTAACATTAAATCAGACATGCTGTAAAAAGCTATTTTACTGCCACCAGACTTTTCTAACAGACTGGACTATTCTATCAAAGTCATCGGTTAGGGTTGCCAGAATTTATAATATGTTGTACAATATTTTGCAGCGGTTATTAATGGGCTAGCCATGTTGAAATGTAGTATTTAACTTTTATTCTTTTAAAACATTTCTTTAAAGATAACACATTGACGTTATGAATGTAATAAATCCTTATTAATGCACTTCTTACATTTTTTTTTTACATTTGTCCTTGCTCGGTTTTGCAGCCATGTTGCTGCTGTAGCTGGTGTAGTCAGAGAAAACACTTCTTCGGTTGTTGTATGGTCCTGAAAAATCTTTAACTTTATCATTGTTTAAAGGGCTATATGGCCCAAAAGCTAAAATGGATTGGGACACCCCTACTCCTACACATGAATAGATGAAACGAGGGGTAAGGGCTAAGGGCTAGAATTGGCATTGGGCCTAAAGGCTGATATATACTTCTGCGTTAAGCGCACACTTATGCTCCGGTGCACCCTTCGCGTGGCTGACGCTGACGCACACCTCTCAAAAATGTCGCAATGATGAATAGTGCAAGCTCTGTGATAGGTCGACTTGGTAGCTTTAACAAGTGTGGATGGAACCGAGAGCCATGCAATGTCGTTGGAGTGAGTGTTTACAATTATCAAATCCCGTGAAGGAGCCCCAAATGGAAACTGTTGTTTTGTGTTTACTTTATGATTAAAGTTGTTGCACGTCTGCTGGTTCCTGCTCAAAATGAGCGGGTTTAAACCACTTGTACATTAAGGTAGCGTTCAGAAAAAACAAAACACCAGCGAAGAAATCGACAAAGAAGAACAAATAAACCTCACTGCCATCTAGCTTTCGGAAGTGTAAATGCAGAGCAACACAAACAGCATGCAGAAGTATAATAAAAGGGCAACATACATTGCATGCACCGTGGGTCACACCAATCGCTGAACGCAGTAGTATAAAGCAGGCTTAAGAGTGGAAAAAAATGGTAGTTACCTACATTATCTGCTGGACCTAAAACACGAACCAGCAACCTTCGGGTTTTGAGTCCAATTCTCTACCCATTACGCTATGACTACTGGGCCCATTGGGAAAGAGAATGAATGAAACAATGTAAGCGTCTAGTCAACAAAAGTGTGTTTTAAGTGGTCGAAAGTTGATAAGCTCAAAATATTTGAGCTATTTTAGTCAGATTAACAAAAGGTGGAATCAGAACCTCAGTACTTCGTTTTTTGAAAATCCCCCTTAAAACCAATCGAACTGAACTCTGACACCAATCCAAACCTCATCTGCACTAATAGCTGTGATGATAAACACAAAAAGGATGGTCTCTACATGAAGTAGGTCAGTCGAAATGGCCTCTGAACGGCGGTGGGGTGCTGTGTCTGTCGTTTATTTTGTATTCCCTCTCTCCCTCTTGGGTCAATGTTTCTGCACAACGGATTTCTTTGAGTGAGGTTGGGACCTGCTGCGATCAGCCAGAACATTCTGCCCTTCAACAACAGCTTGTGTTCCCAAAACAGCACGTCTCACGCACACACTTTCTCGCTGACAGTAACTGTTACAGCCCGTTAG
This sequence comes from Danio rerio, assembly GCF_052040795.2. NCBI lineage: Eukaryota > Metazoa > Chordata > Actinopteri > Cypriniformes > Danionidae > Danio > Danio rerio. Next base: position 42,415,986 of record NC_141038.1, on the reverse strand, counting down.
CCGATTACCTGCCGGCTCCTTAATACTGCATTATGCCGGAGTCCGACTGAGATTTAGATTAGTTTGCTCAGTTTGATTTGTTTGTGCCAGTAAGAGGTATTTATTTACTGAAAGAACATCTCTCTGGAATGCTTGGAAAGGAGTGCTGAATTCTGAGCTGTGCTTAAATGTTGTTTTGTTTGTTTGTGGGTCATAGAGGAACGAGCCAGGATCTATTCGTCAGACAGCGATGAAGGTTCTGATGAAGACAAGGCCCAGCGACTGATGAAGGCCAAGAGACTGGACAGCGATGAGGTGAAACTTTCGGTCCAAACAGACCAATTATTGGGAAATAAAGAATGTAACGGTTGTGATATCATATGCACGATTGTGACCGCCAGCTTTTTCAGCAGCCTTATCTACAAAAGGTTTTTTTCTAATTCATTGTCTTGTGTTTATTTTCGGTATAAAGGTTTTATATGTGAACAAACACACAAACTAAAGGACTTCAAAGTAGGGCTGCATGATATTGGAAAAAGCTAACATTGCGATTGTTGGAATATCTATCTCTATTTCATGCGTGTTCAATTCAAACTCAGGAGAAATTGTTAAATGCTTAAAAGATTAGTAATTTATTGAATACAAATGAATAATTCGATATTCAGAGCTCTGGGCATACACCAAGATAGTCTAGCCGTTATACAATGCTAACCGGGACTAACGTCAAGGTGCTCTGCACTACCCGGTGTCTAGAAACCCAGTTTTATAGACAGAAGGAGTAAAGAGGGGTGAGTTCCGGACTGCTCCTCTGCATATTTGGTATTTCCTCCTTTACCATTCTCTTTCTGAAAAGAATTTGTATAGTTAAATGCACATTTAACATATTTCACACTTGTGACCACCATACTCTTCTGGTGACCCTGCACATTTTTTTGGTAGAGAGGAAGTCTAGACCAAGGCCCCCCTCTTGCAATATCTTGCAGCCAATTTCCCTCGTCAGCAGAACTTGAACAAAATGTTCCAGTACATGACCCCATAATAAAAGAAGAACTTCAGTTAGTATAACATATCACATAACGAGAAAAAGATTGGTTAATCAATTGCTAGTCAAACCCTTTTTTTCTAATGAACACTCTCAATGTATTAGTGTATTAGTCCATGATTAATATATGTATATGTTTCAAAAATATGAAGAGATTAATGTGAGTAACATAAGGTGTATATAATGTTTTTGAGATTAATATGAATAGCATAAGGTGTATATATGATTTTCTTTAATTTTCCTCCAATACGATATTCTGTTATTCTGCGATATACACTACCTGACGAAAGTCTTGTTGCCGATCCGATTACAAACAACAAATAAAAACTTGACTTCTAATTGATTATTTAGTATCAGAAGTGGCTTTTATGAAAGGCCTCAAGATTGTTTATTTTACCAAAATAAAATATGATCATTGATTTTTAATGATTTAATAAGAACAGAAAGGTCTAACTTAACAGAAATAATGTACAGTATAGAACAGGGATCACCAATCTCGGTTCTGGAGGGCCGGTGTCCCTGCAGGATTTAACTCCAACTTGCCTCAACACACCGGCCTGGATGTTTCAACTATACCTAGTAAGACCTTGATTAGCTTGTTCAGGTATGTTTGATTAGGGTTGGAGCTAAAATCTCCAGGGGCCTCATGTACGAAGACTTGCGTGGAAATCTTACTAAAACATTTACTTAAAAAAAAAACTTACTGAATTTTTTTCTGCGTACGCACATTTACAGCTTTGTGCGTACGCAGAAAAAAATTCAGATGTATGAAACACTGCGTACGCCGAATCTCACGCATATTCTTTTGTACATCTGAATGAACGTGAAACTGAGCGCAACATGCACGAGCACAAAACCCCTCCCTGCCTCCTCCCTCGTATGAATATGCTAATGACTATGCTAATGGCAAAACCCAACGAAAAAGCAATGTCAAAAGCAAGCAAAAAGAGAAACTTTGAACAGAATGTGAATTGGAGGTGCTGCTTTCGGAGGTAGACCGGAGAAAAGCGGTGTTATTTGCAAGTTTGTTCTCCGGAATTAACAACAAAAGAAAAAAATAGAATGGGAGAGTTTAGCTGATGCGGTTAACACAGTTGGGTTTGAACATCGCACTGAGTGCATTAAAAAAAAAGAAATAGTGTGGTTTATATCTGTAAAATGTTGCAGGACGCTTAACAGTCTCAGTGGCGCGCTCGCAAGACGCTTGTGATCATGAATTGATACGTTCAAGCATGATCTCGGCTCGAATCCAGCGTCTGATGAACTCTTTCTTGTTTTTTCCCCTGCTACATATCAGATTTTCCCAACTATTTATCACGAGAAAGACAAGTAGGAATCATCAATAAGTTCATATCAATAAGCATCATATTTTATTTGCACATTTATTGAATGGAAATGTTTCTGATTCACGCATGCAAATTCATCTTCAGATAGTGTCTTTATAGCAATGTGCGTGCGGTAGATCGCTCAGATTACATTGGGAAAACAGGCGACCGCTGCAAATTGTGCTTTAATGTTTAGCTGGTCAACTGTATGGTATGGAAACCTTATATACCTGCTAGATGAACCCGTCTCATACAGCTGCCATTGCAAGGCTCAGACACTTTGTAGAGAGGAATTTAACACAACTGCCTCTAGGAGTCGCCAATGGAAATAAAACAGACACGCACAAAAAATGTGCGTACGCCAGCCAAAAAGCTGCCGTGAAGCTGCGCACATTCCCACGTTCAGTTCATTGTTAGTAAATCCAAACGTGAGCGATTCTGAGCGTGAAACCTGGCGTACGCAAAGTTTTTGTGCGTACGCAGCGTTGATACATGAGGCCCCAGGACACTGGCCCTCCAGGAACAAGTTTGGTGACCACTGGTATAGAATATAAAGTCATGGTGCAGTGAAAAAATAAATTATATTGTGTATGACTCCTATGAGCTTGGAGGACTGCATACATACACCTATGCAACAACTCAAATACCTTATTAATAAAGTCATCTGGAATGACCAAGAAAGCATTCTTGCAGGACTCCCAAAGTTCAAGATTCTTTGTTTTCATCTTCAATGCCTCCTACTCCATCTTACTCCAGACATGCTCGATAATGTTCATCTCTGGTGACTGGGCTGGACAATCCTAAGGCACCTTGACCATCTTTGCTTTCAGGAACTTTGATATGGAGGCTGAACTATGAGAAGGAGCGCTATCCTGCTGGAGAATTTGCCCTCTCCTGCGGTTTGTAATGTAATGGGCAGCACAAATGTCTAATACCTAAGGCTGTTGATGTTGCCATCCACTCTGCAGATTTCTCACAGGCCCCCATACTGATGTAAAACCCAAAACCATGACTTTTCCTTCACCAAACTTGACTGATTTCTATGAGAATCTTGGGGCCATGTACGTTCCAATTTGTCTTCTGCAGTATTTGTGATGATTGGGATGCAGCTCAACAGATTATTCATCTGAGAAATCTACCTTCTGCCATATTTCCATATGATCAACTAGAAGTTATGTTATTATTTGTTGCTCTATCGAACTATGATCGATGACATAGTTGTGTAATTGCCATCATAATCTTTGTCTGAACAAGTGCTGCTTTTGTGGAAAGCATTATATGAGGGTGGTTTGGGTGTGTTTTATGCAAATTGTGCTCTAGAAGACTCCAAATTTATAAACGGAAGAACGAGTTGAAGAGCAAGCGAGTTCAGTTGTGCTTAGAAATTGTTAGTCAATGAGACCCAATGTTTTTCTTCTGAAGACTTACTGTCTTTGACGACAGCTTTTAATTTATTTGCAAATGTTTGAAATTGAAAGATCTGGTTGCTCACATTTCGACTTGATGGGCAAATTGGAAGTCTCTTTATATTCTGAAGTTTAATAAAGTCGCACGGGTTTCTTTTTTGGATAAAAAACAACATTAGGATGAATTACAACATCTGACTTTAGTCTTGATTTCGGTTTCTTTATTAAAATATAATGGTCCTGATGTTAGGCAAGGCAAGGCACACTTTATTTATAGAGCACAATTTTATACAACCTTAGTTGATCCAAAGTGCTTTACAATGAAACAAAATATTTATTAAAATAAAATAACCCTTGCATTAAAAATGTAAGAAAAGGAAATATGTATATATGTAATAATAAAATAGACAATAAATTACATGAAATTACAAAAAAAATTACAAGAAATTACTCAAAGGTAAGGGAGTAGAAATAAGTCTTTGATTTAGATTTATGGAGAAGTGGAGAAATCCTGATGTTCAACAGGAGACTGTTCTAATCATGGGACCTTACCGAGCCTAACCTAGAGGAAATTAAACCATGGGTTACAGTTTCTAGATCTGTTTTTTTTTTTTTAGGATGAAATGGTTTAACTTTTGCCACCAATCTAAGTTGGAAAAAGCTGCTCTTCACAACTGCATTTACATGCTTGTCAAACTGCAAAAGTGGATCAAAAATTACTCTGAGATTCTTGGCGTGACTGTGCAAATTACTGCTTGTTACCTTTTTGATATCAATATCCATAATTTGTAAAGAGACAAAATAAATCAGAGTTGTTCTCTTTAGTTGTTTAATAGGCTCTCAACTCACGAAGGAGACCATTTCCATATAGTCATTCAAGAATACTGTTACAAAGCTAAAAAATAAATGATGGTCTGAGGGGCTGGACATATTCAAGATAAACTAAATTCTGATTGTTTTTTTTGTGTAAGACACTTTGATTAACATCATAGGTGGACATTAGGGAACTAACATATACTAGGGATTAATATTTGTCTTGTATTTCAGGAGGGAGAGAACTCTGGAAAGAGGAAGGCAGAGGAAGATGAGGAATCTGCTTCAAAGAAGCCCAAAAAGTATGTCATTAGTGATGAAGAAGACGAGGACGGAGATGGAGAACGCGATGGAGACCGAGAGAGAGGCGGGGATATGGATGGAGACGGAGATGGAGATATGGAAGGAGATGGAGATGTGGACAGAGACGGAGATATGGATGGAGATGGAGAAGGCGATGGAGAGGGAGACGGAGAGGAAGACGAGTAATTTTTTTTTCTTAATTTTTTTTTTTTACATTAATGTTTTGATCGGCTAATTGTTGGTTAAGTACGTGTTTAGTCCAGAAAATCAATTGTGCAGTTAACTGATTGTATATTTTATAATGTCAGAAGATGCTCATCATTCAACAGGTTAATAAAGAGCAATAACCTCAGTAAGACCTGTGTGTGTTTTTAAAATGTGTATCTTGAAAGATAAGAGAGTGTGAGTGTGTGCGTGCGTGCGTGCATGCGTGCGTGCGTGCGTGTGGGCACGTCTTTTTTTAACAGCACTTTAAATTACGTCTTGGTAAAATGATGTCTCGATTTCTGTTGCGATGTTAGGATGGTAGGGTCAAAAATTGGTGTCAACAACATAAAAGCATGGATCCATCCTCCCTTGTATCAATGGTTCAGGCTGGTGCTGGTGGTGTAATGGTATGGGGGATATTTTCTTGGCACAGTTTGGGCCCAGTAGTACCAATTGAGCATCGTGTCAACCAACGTCTCAGCCTACCTGAGAATTGTTGCTGACCATGTCCATCTCTTTATGACCACAGCATACCCATCTTCTGATGGCTACTTCCAGCAGGATAACGTGCCGTGTCATACAGCTCAAATGGTCTCAGACTGGTTTCTTGAACATGACAATGAGTTCACAGTACTCAAATGATCTCCACAGTCACCAGTTCTCAATCTAGTAGAGCACCTTTGGGACGTGGTTGAATGGGAGATTCACATTATGGATGTTTAGCTGAAAAATCTGCAACAACTGTATGATGCTATCATGTCAATATGGACCAAAATACCTAAGAAATATTTCCAGTACCTTGTTGAATCTATGCTATGAAGGATTAAGGCAGTTCTGAAGGCAAAAGTGGGTCAAACCTGGTATTAATAAGCTGTACCTAATAAAGTGGCCGGTGAGTGTGTGTGTGTGTGTAATTATATACATATGTAATATATATATATATATATATATATATATATATATATATATATATATATATATATATATATATTTAATGAATACAGTTTTATATAGTTCTTAGTGTTCTGATTTATAGCTATAGGTTATATATAAATATTTGGTAATTAATAAAAAAAAATGTCCCTAAATTTATTTTCAAAACTGCTAATAAAATTTGGTGTACTCTATGCTAATTTACAAATAAAAAAATCAGTATTACACAAATCTAATTAATGTTTATATGCTAGACGTCACAGGGTTGACTGTCGTTAAAGGGGCTTTAAAATAGAACAATTTTCTTTCTTGGATATATACGTTTAATCAAATGCAGCCTAAAAATAAACCTTAGCAACAGCATATAAATGTCCTGCCAACCTCCCACTACTCTTCATCCATGGTGAGATGTATGTTTTCAGAAAATCGACAGACTTAATCCCTTTTTCTATTTTTACGCATGCTTCAACTCGGTATCCAGGCAGTGTTGCGTAAATGACTTCACTTGTAATTCATTCCACAACACTCTCATCAGCACACGGAGGATTCCCCTTTTCATCTTCATTTCGCCTCAGGGTTGTTCTGGCTGGAGTTACGAAATCAAATAAACACGTAATCGCACGCTGTGGCTGTCACACACATTCGAGACCTGCTTCTTTATCTGTAAACACACACTCGCAATGTGACGGGTGGGTTTCGTGTCATGTTTCAGATGTTTATGTTAATTTTTAGACACAATATTAATGTTTTGCACTAAAAAGAGTTAATAAGGCAATTTTTAGTGAAATAATCGTGGTTTTCATTCACTGTAAAAAAAAAAATTCTGGGTTTCACACAATCGTTTTGTGTTGGGACAACATAAAGGAATTAAGTTAACTGATTAGTTTTCACAAATATAAGAGGATTGGGCATAAAAAAAAATAAGTCACAAAAATAGCACAAACCTTAAGCTTATTTTAGGTAGTTTGAACAAACAGCAAATGTCATTTTCTTGAGTGTTTTTAACAATTGAAAACGTTAGCTATTCAGAATAAAATAAAATTTTCTAAGTAAAATACTATATCTTTTTAAAATTTTGAAGAAATGCTATCAGACTTTTATAGAATAAAGCAAACTTTAATATTTTACTCAAAATCTTACTCATGGGGAAGACTAAGGCCAATCAATAAAAAAGATATTAGATTTAAGTTATTATAATGTGATATTAAATTTATTAAACATTTATTTCAATAAAAAAATACAAAATAAAATGTTAAGAATTAAGTCATTAAATTGAGAAATTTGTGTTTGAGAATACTGGTGGAAGGTCATCTGCCGGATAAAACATATGCTAGAGAAATTTGGGGTCCGTTCCACTGTGGCAACCCCTGATAAATCAGGAACTAAACCGAAGAAAAATGAGCGATTCAAGAAAAAAAACTTAAATAAAACGTCCCAACACAAATTATGTTAAATGAATAGTTTTTTACTTTTAGTCATTGAAGTGAATTAAACATAAAACAATTAAGTTATTTGAAAGAAAACTGCAGAATTGTGTTGTTTCAACTCATTTTAAATTAGTAGTTTAAACAAACAGCAAAAGTCAGTTTTTTTGACTGTTTTAAGAAAAAAAAAACTGGTTCAATATTGTAAAAAAAAAAAGTCAAAATTAAATGTTGAGAATTAACCTAATAAATTCTAAGACTAAAGGTTGATATGTTTCGGGAAAAATACTTCACTTCAACTACTTCAACACTTCAATAATTTTTTTATAAATCTTTTTAATTGAGTTTCATACATTTTCTTGAAATTCAAGGAGTTTCATCTCACCAAATAGTGACTTTAAAGTCAGTGTGAAATTAAAATTAACAATTATTTTTCTCACAAAATTGTGATTATTATTATAATATGAGATTAAATTAATTAAAATTTAATTTATTTAATTAAGTTTGATTCAGCTGACTAAAATCTCACAAGATAGTGACTTCAAAGTCAGTGTTAAATCAAAATTAATGATTATTTTTTCTTAAGCACTTTGGTATATTTAGGAAAACAATTATACTCCTTAATAATTAATTAGAGTTGGTAATCTTCAATCAAAGTCTGACCTTTTTTTCTCTCTCTCTCTGTTAATGTCAATTTGACGGTTTCAGAAACAATATACTTAACCACGCCGCTCCTACCATTAGTTTGCTATTAGGTTATGATACACAAAAAGAAAGCCCTGCCCCCTACTCACTAATCAGTTGCAAGTACATCAACATACTAAATTAAAAGTGACAGCAACTTCCAGTTCACAACTTAAATCTCGATTTATTAGTAGTATTTTTTTCCTCCTTGGTCAAATCTGGTTTCATAGTTTTACCTAATAAATCAAGAGAAACTGTCAATTTCCAAGTGGCTAGAAACTGCATGTGCAGTCAGCTTGTCATTATGAAAAATACTCTTCAACATTTTAAAGCAACTGGCTGACTAGACTTTTATTTTTCAAATGTATTGATTTAACTGTTGTTTAGGTGTGCCCTACACTCAAAATAAATAAATAAATAAATAAATAAATACTTAGTCCTAACAAATACATTTAATAATCTCCTGTAGAATCTACAGTAACCTACCGACATTTTCTTATTATATTAATCTACTTGTTATGTATAGTCATAAACACACTTGTTTTTAGAGCAAGTTGTTTGACCATTTTCTGCCGTTTATTTGCACTTCCTCTTTGCAGAATAAGGTCACTAGTATTAGATTTGAACAGATTTACAGTGGGTATTGTTTACCCAAATGATACAAACATAAAAATAAAATCAATTAAAAAAAATCTGATAAATTAGTAATAACAATGTAATGACACAAGGAGAAACTGCTGAACTACTGAAATGTGTTAAATACTTTATATAAAAAGCTTTTTTTGGTGATGTCAGCTTAAAGACATCTCTCATATGAAGAATGAAGTCACATGACTTGCTCAGATGAGTCTTGTCTGTCAAATCTGAGCTTTATTTCGTATTTTATATTGGATTCAAGTCAGGTGATTGGCTGGGCCATTCTACAGCTTGATTTTCTTTCTCTGAAAGCATTTGAGAGTTTCCCTGGCTGTGTTTTGGATCATCGTCTTGATGAAATCTCCATCTTGGTTTCATCTTCATCATTCTGCTAATGTAGATGTTGGACTGAAGAAGCTAATATTAATTTACAATGAGGAAGAGCAGAGGATTGCTGAATAACTACTGAGAGATTTCAGCTGATTTCACCACATTTTCTTCATGTGTTCAATACTTTTTTCCCTGTTTCATTTCATTTTATCACACATGCCTTCATTTGTAAACTAGTTTTCTTTGCATATATGGATTTCTTTCATTGTTTTGGTTAAAAAAAATTTTTTTTTGAGAAAATAAGTGAGATATTCAATACTTATTTCCCCCACTGATTTTAAGGAACCTGACAAATTATTATTTTTTTAAATCTGACAAACTAAATAATATCAAAAGGCTACAAACAGGTAATGATAAACTTCATTGTGATAATTTTTGTTTTGAGTGCAGCGCTCACACACTCAATAAAGCCTTAGTCAGCAGCTGCGTCTCTTAAATGATCAGTTTGAGACTGCTGAGTGTACTGTAGTCTGCGCTTGCTGTGGGGATTGCAGTGTGAAATGGGTGCTTGTGCTGCAGATGAAGGTGTGGAGGATCCTGCAGTGAGTCTGTGTGATTTATTACCCCTCTCCCTCTTTCTCCCTCCCTCTCTCTCTCTCTCTCTCTCTCTCTCTCTGCAGTAGTGTTATGTAATGGCGTGCCAGTGTTTGTAGGCTGGGGACACAGACGGGGGGGGGGCTTCAGACCTCTGCAGTGTTTAGCTCACTCTTCAACCCCCCCATCTTTCGGCCCACTGTATCTCCCGTGGACAGTGCTGCAGTTGTTAGCAGTGTTCAGGATGGAATAATTTACCGCAGAGTGCGTGAATGTAAGGCCTGTTTTTATACTGTGACACAGTATGCATACAGCTTGAGAAATTTAGAGACCGCTTAAAAATGTCTGTGTGTTTATGATTTATAGTTATGTAATAGAGTAAAACATAATTGAAGGTAAGTAAAACAAATTGGCCATACAAAACCTCTAATACAGTCATTATAGATGGCAAAATCTGTAAATTTTTCATGAACTACGAAAAAATATTTACACAAACAAAAAATCAAGCATGTTTTAAAATAAGATTATATATATATATATATATATATATATATATATATATATATATATATATATATATATATATGCAACATCAAACGAGTATCACTGCAATATGGCTGTATATCGGCACTGGTGGGAGGCGTGTGTTGGCTCGAGACCGTGTCTTAGTGTTCCACCAGTGACAATATACAGCCATATCGCGCTGCTATGAGTGTGATATTGCATTTATACAACAGTTCGACAGCATAAGCGTGTGCATAAAAAAGTAAATCAAACACGGAGAATCTCAAAAACCCTTTTGTATGAGGAACTACTTTCTTCAGCTAATCGTTTATGTCTGCAGCTGACTGTCAGAACAGCAGAAACTGTTGCTACTTTGAGACAGCCCTCACTGCAGCTCGCAGCTTGATGACGTATTGAACCAGGTCAACCACGTAATGGACACTGTACCCCCCACTAAGGTAACCCCCTTGCAACGGTGAAGGTTGGGCTAAGGTAGGGGGAGGTGTAGGTGATCATCCATTACATAGTGGACCTAGTCCAGCACTCCATCATGTTTGCAGACTGTAGCAAGGACATCTTGGCTACTTCACCAACATCACTTTAGCGCTAGTATTTGAATGATTCTCTAGCATAATATCTAAAGTGATGACAAAACTGGTGATTTTGCTCACATTTTTAGATTATAAGGCTGAATGGCATGAAATGCCATCAGTCTAGAGACATGACCCAGTATTTTTCTGTTGCAATTGGTGTACCGCAATAATTAACCTTGAAAAAGCCAAAGCAAACACCACCAGTGTCTGTGGTATAAATACAGCACAACAAAATACAAGAGAGAGAGATCGACTTAGAATATTATTTACCTGATTTATAATGATTTGTTCAGCTCTAGTTTGAAACCTACATTGAGAAAACACTGAGTTTTTCTCCCTCTGAGGATTTATTAAGCGGTCTCTGTCGCCATCTTGTGTTGGAACGACAACCGTCACATTCTTTGGTCTGCTAAGACAGGCTGATGGTGGCCGATGCTTTGAATCTCCGAAATTATAAATATTTTCAAATAGGCATTGTCCTTATCAATAAACTGCATAGTTGCAATCTAAACAACTACATTCTCGAAAAGCCTCAGAAGTACATTATGTTGTCCAACAGCTGCAATATTTGTCAAACTGTAGAGTGTGCTCTGCTTGTTGCTGTATGTGTGTGGAGTAATACACAAGGGAGAAGGGTGAAGAGGCTGTACGAGTGTTGTAATTGCAGAATATTGCACGGCTATCAGCCAATCAGATTTAAGAACCAGACAGAACTGTTTTATATATATAATTTTTTCCCCACACAAAAAAGCATGTTTAAAGCGATTATTTAAGTTGAATTTCTACAACAATAAAAATCCATAAATTCAAAAGTTTATACAAGTATTATATTTTTACAACACAATAAAAAACACAGTGATTTACAATTTATAGTTGTGTTTGAGTGTGGTGTATTATTTGTTTTATTCTGTAAACTACTGATAAAAAATAAACTAAATAAAATAAATGTGTAACAAAAAACATGTTTTCAGTCATATTTATGTAAATATTTATATTAATATTATATAAACATTTACCAGTGTTTCATAACTTAAAGGTTAAGAAATTAATATTTGATGCAATAACCCAGACTTTAAATCACAACAAATGTAAAATAAATAGTTAAATGTCACTTTTTTATTTTAAATTTGGAAATAATCGGACTTTTAGAATAAAACAAATATTAACATATTATTTTATATCACCATCAAAGTGGTCTCTTTCCTCATAACTGTATGCATGATCTTATCATTAAAAACTTCAGTGCACTTTACAGTGACCAACCTTTTAGAAATGTGTTTTTCCTTTATTACATAATAGACATATAGGCATATGTATGAGTGCAAAGAGACACGATGAGACATCTCACACAAACATGTGGTTTGATGATCATTATATAAACATTTGACTGCAGATATGCCACAACTGACCAGTCAGAATCAAATATTTCAGAGGATAATATTTCATACTCAATCATGGGATTTCAGTTCCAACAAAAAATTAATTAAAATAGAAACATTTATTACTTTACTGGTTAATTTAGATAGTGAATGTGCCTAAAAAATATTATCAGCAATAAGCTAAAAACTCTGATTTGTAATATAGTATATGCTAATCTCGGGTCCTTATAAAGGCTTTTCTTAAGTAATAATAACAACAAAAACAACAATATTAATATAACATAATTAAAAAACATGTGTCCCAGTACTGGGTTTAGCTGTACACATTCCAAAACAGTTGTCGGTTCATTCCTCTGTGGCAACCTCTGAAAAATAAGGAACTAAGGCAAAGGAAAATGAATGAATGAATGAATAATTGAATGAATGAATAAAAAATTTTTTAAACCCTAACAAATGAACTAACCTTGGTTATGGTTAGTTAAATCTTACGGTAATAATATTAACAATATTAAAAGATTTGTGGAATTTATAATAAACTGACTATTTGCTCAATGTTTGAACCCAAAACAAAGTTGAAAAACTGCTCTATATATCAAAAATAGCACTGCAGAATACACAGAATAAACTTAAATAAAAGAGACATATAGGATTTTTTCTAAAGTAAATATACTTAATATCCTTACACACAACTTTATGGGGTACACCTTATTAGTACCAGGTTGGACCCCTTTTTGCCATCAGAACTGCCTTAATCCTTTGTGGCATAGATTTAACAAGGTACTGGAAATCTCCCCCAGAGAATTTTAGTCCATCGTCACTGTAACCACGGGGAGTGACACAAACAACTGAGATGTAGTTCCACGTGCAGGTTTAATCAGTGGGTAGGCAAGCAATGGTCAATACAGTTGCAAACAGGTATATGGAGACAGTCCAGAATCGTAATCTGTAAACAGGCTAGAGGTCAAAAGGCAGGCGGCAGACTAAGACAAACAGGCTAACAAGGCTAGGGTCAAAACACAGTAAAACAAGACTAGGAAACACGTTGTAGTGTTACTTTACAGAAAACAAGACTCGACTAACTGAATGGGTGAGTGTGTGGTTTAAATAGTGTGTGCAATCAGTCTCTGACAATCCTCAGGTGGTGTGAATGTAATCAGTTTAGATGAGGAAGCATGTGTGTCGGGGCGAAGTGCATGTATGAATATGTAGTCCAGTAATGGCGGAATTGTAGTCCATGAGTTATTGTGAGGGAGATCCAGCGATCTATGAATTAGTGATCGCTGGTGATTGTGACAGTCACTTTGGAATTATAAGGTTCTATCTGAATGACTGAGATATTGAGCGTCAAAGTTTTTGCATTCCATATAGCAAACAGTATGTGTGTAACATTTGTTTATTAAATAAAACATCTTAGAATGTAAGCAACTTATAAAAAAACATCCTATAATGTAAATAAGTTGTCATTTAATAAGAATATGTTAATAACTCAATTTTGACAAAAATGTCAGAGAGAACGTTATAATTCTATGTTGACGCCATTTTGACATGATAGCATCACGCAGTTGCTACAGATTTGTTGATGCTCTGTTTGAACTGTAGCAGATCGTCTTGCGAACATGCAAACTCCACACAGAAATGCCAACGGACCCAGTGAGGACTCGAATCAGCGACCTTCTTGCTGTGAGGCGAGAGTGCTACCCAATGCGCCACCTTGCCGCCACAACATGAAAACATGTTTATTATATTTTATACAATATCTAGCACATTAGATATATTTCACTTTGTAGGAACTTTTCAGTGCACAAACAAAAAACTGGGACGTTACAAAGGAAGGACAAGTCCAAGTGGGACAGTCCATTGAAAATGAAAACTGTCCCAGAAGAAGCAGGACAGCTGGTCACCCTAGAAAAGTATGTTTAGCTCTGTAAATCTAGCAGAGGTATCTTTTTATGAACATCGGGCTAAAGACTACAGGAAAAAGACTGCTGAATCTTTGCACTTTTAAACAATCTAAATGATACTAAATACCACAACATAATTGCAAACCTTAGGAAAACTCTAAAAACAAATCAGCACAAGATTTTTATTTATTTATTTAGTTTGTATTTAAGACGTATTGGATTATTTGAACACAGTTATGGCATCTACCAGCAGGGGGTAAAGGGTAGATGTCAACCAAACCCACTTAAAATATGCAATCGAGTATTTTGTCGGCATAATGTAACAGACCAGGACACAATTCATCAGCTAATTAAAGGCTCCATTACCCATAATGAATGGCTTGGTTCAGAATAACTTTAGCACAGCACTCTCACTGTTGCAATAAAAAGATGAGATGCTTATGTAGTAAGCTAGTCTGCTATTTTCAATTCAGGGAGATTGGGAAACCCCACAAATATGTATCTCCACAAGCACAATTGCCAATTTGTTGTGCAATCAGAATGATTACTCGGTTTGTTAATGGGTTTGTCAACCGGATTTCACCAAGAAAGTTCCTGGATTGACATCTACAGGGTGGGCCATTTATATGGAGACATCCTAATAAAATGAGAATGGTTGGTGATATTAACGTCCTGTTTGTGGCACAGTATATATGAGGGGGCAAACTTTTCAAGATGTATGGTGACCATGGCGGCCATTTTAAAGTCGGTCATCTTGAATACAACTTTTGTTTTTTCAATAGAAAGAGGGTCATTTGACATATCAAACTAATTGGGAATTTCACAAGAAAAACACTGGTGTGCTTAGTTTTTTATTCTTTCCTTAGTTATTTACAAGTTTCTGGCCACTTTTAAAATGTGTTCAATGTGCTGCCCATAGTGTTGAATTGTCCATGCAACCCTCTTCTCTCACTATTCACACACTGATAGCAACACTGCTATGGTACTATGGACTGCTATGGTCTATGGTGTGAAGATGGATAGGCTGAAAAATGACCAGCCAAATCCAGCTAAAACCAGCTGGTTTTAGCTAGTCATCTCCCAGCCTGACCAGCTAAGACCAGGCTGGAAATGGCTGGAAACCAGCCTGGAAGTGGACAAAACCCCTCTAAAACCAGCCTGGTTGACTAGCTAAAACCAGCCAACCAGCCTAGGTTGGTTTAAGCTGGATTTTTCAGCAGGGGGATTAAGGCAATTCTAGAGGCAAAGGGGGGGGGGGGGGGGGGGGTCTAACCTTGTACTAGTAAGTTGTACCTAATAAAGTGGCCAGCGAGTGTATATCTGCTGATATGCTTGGATTATCATTTCAACATCACCTAATTAAAATCATACACTGTAAAAAATGCTTTTCTTGCTTAGATTTTTTGTCTTATTTCTAGTCTAAATATCTAAAATTTATTATATCAAGAAGCATTTTCTAGACAAGCAAAACATGTTGTCTTGTTTTGAGAAATAATATGCCAAAATGAAGTGAGTTTTTCCGTAAAACAAGCAAAATAATCTGCCAATGGGGTAAGCAAATTAATCTTGTTTTTTCT
This sequence comes from Danio rerio, assembly GCF_052040795.2. Classification (NCBI taxonomy): domain Eukaryota; kingdom Metazoa; phylum Chordata; class Actinopteri; order Cypriniformes; family Danionidae; genus Danio; species Danio rerio. The sequence continues at coordinate 42,400,356 of NC_141038.1, read as the reverse complement.
TTTGACGTAAGATTATTTTGCTTACCCCATTGGCAGATTATTTTGCTTGATATGGAAAAACTCACTTCATTTTGGCATATTATTTCCCAAAACAAGACAGTATGTTTTGCTTGTCTAGAAAATTCTTCTTGATTTAGGAATTGTTAGATATTTGGACTAGAAACAAGACAAAAAATCTAAGTAAGAAAAGCATTTTTTGCAGTGTATTTATGCTTTTTGTGGGCTATGGTAATAATAGCACCGTGCTATTTGTGGCAGGCAAATTGCCTAGGCATTTGTGGAAAGGTATGATCTATAAAAAGTCTCATTTGCATTGAGGCTAATTTAATATACCTGTGTGAGCTTGAGTGTGTGTGTATGAGACTTGGTTGAGATGGACTGTGGGTGGATTGTGAATTAGATGGTTATAGTGGTGAAATGTAAACTAAAGTGTCTTAACTGTGTAATTAATTTATTCCCAGGTCTATAATTTGGCCCACAGACTAATTAGGGCTTTAACTTAATGAACTCAAATTCAGCTGCGTATTGATTTTACAGTTTCCCACCAGACCGTCACAAAACTTGGCAACTTTTGATGGGAATAAACTGCTGCACAAGCTAATTCAAGTACACTCTTGGTCTAAATTAGGGTTATACAGCTTATCTCTCTGATACTGCTCTCCTGTGATCTTAGACTATGTTCACACTGCAGTGTGGCCTATATGTGAGTGACAGATCTGTTTTTATGACAGTGTAAAAACCACAAACTGATCTCTTCAGTTCTGATTTCTGCAACTTTCATGTTCAGTATTCATCCCAGACTCATTCTGAAAATGTACGTCTATATACATATCTGGAGAGTGCCAAATATGTCCCAGAAGCTAAGCTTTTTTTTGTTTTTGCAGTTTTTGTGAATCCACCAGAAGCCACTGTGTATGCCTTTTCAGATCTCAAATTTAAATCCACTAGAGACTGTTGTTGACTCACTCACTGACTGAAGGACCGATAGACTAACGAACCCTCCTCCTTCCCTAAACCCAACCAATAATGTTTTCAAAAGCACTGATTTGCTTTTGAAAAAGAAAAGCCTTCCCCTGATTTTTACCATGTTTTCAGATTTTACCACATTCTCACCCTGTTATTTACTTGTTTATTTTATTTTTTGGCTTTTGTTTTTCTTATACCAGCTTTCTGGAATTGTTCTTTGCCTGACTCAAACCACGTCAATTCCTCTCTGCGTCTCAAGTCTTCTGACATACATGGCAAGCTAATTGGACAAACTGGTAACTGTGGGAAAGCCGCCCATACAGAAGTAAGCAGTTAGCTGGTAAGTGCAAAAAGGAACAATGTCATACCACTTCGTAGCGTTAGTTTTTAAGATGAAATGTAGCCATACGTACCTCTGGCTACATCATTCACGATCTCCAGAATTGTATATAGGGCTACATTTTCAGAATGAGCCTATGTTGGCAGTATTACATCTGACACAGGTCTGATGTGTAACAGTTATGTTGGATTTCATACAACTTTAAAGGTGCCATGTAATAAAAATGTAAATAAACCTAGGCATAATTAGCATAGCATTGCTGTCACAGCTGTATAATAAGAGCTCAGTACATGGAAATAGTCATATCATCAGCCTCAAACATCATTGTTTCCATTAATCTTATTTAAATACAGCTAGTGTAAAATCCCTGAAAAAAATCAGGCCTATTGGAACAAAACACAGACTGATATGTTTCACATTAATTAGCACACCCTCAACATTTACATTTAGCTTGTAGCCTATCACATTCTACATCAGCTGGACCTGCACAAGAAGCAGAGGTTTGGCAGCCATAACACAGACTGTTGCTCTGCACACAGAATCATTAATATGCACACGTGAGGTTGTGTTTGATTGGCCACAATGTTTTTAGTGAGATTACAACAATGATAATCTTATTTTTAAGTGTATCTATGTTTACTTACTTTGTATGGGGTCTCTTATTTTGAAAATGGGAGTCAGTATTAATACAATGCTAAGAAACGAGGACAGACAACAAATGCCGGCAATCTCTTCACAGCCATCAGAACTCAAAATGCAGGATATACGGATTATACATTTGTTCAGTGCCACAACGAAGAGACATAACGTCTGTTTAACTGCATCTTCGGTTTGTATATGTTATATATGTTTGTAGTGAGAGAAGAAACAAATATGTAGACTTTTGAGAAGTGTTTAATGCACACTTACTATCATTTTTTCATGAGTGAAAGAACATCAATACACTCTATTTAAATTCATCTGTTTATCCAGAGGGTGAAAATAATTTCTTGCTGTATTTTCATATATGTTACAATTCTAAATCGATCGTTGTCAGTCCCATTTGTCGAATATAATTATAGTTTTGCCTATATTTTATCCACACCTTTTTTTTCTGGTGGAATAAAGATAGCTAGCTAAATCAAACCTCTCCATCACTTCAGTTGAAATGATTTAACAAGGGATCTACACAGTTTGTTTAAATACATTTTTGACAAATAAAGTATTATCATTTTGCACATGTTTATTTCAGAGTACATGTGCCTGTAGGAGTGGGTATGTGTGTGTGTATGTGTGTGTGTGATTTAATAATTTGTATGTTTTAAGTTTGCCTTTATCATGATAATACAGTAGACACTGACAGAATGTGACTTTGAAGAGAGAGAGAGAGAGAGAGAGATAGAGAGAGGGAGAGAGAGGTGGAAGCAGGACATGATTTGTGATAGGTCTTATAGTCAGGTCTCGATATCAGGTCGCCTTCACTGACTAGGCTACTGACAATAATGAAACTCTGATATTGGCCACATTTAAAACAAGCAGCTATGCTTTTCTAAGATCTGCGAAAAAATCAGATTTGAACTCTAAAGGTCTTTGCAGACTGAAGTCTGAACTTTTCGTATGCATTTTATTCATATTCAAATCCAAAAAATACATAATGCATGCAAGCCTTGCACAAAGAGTTCGATGCTTGTTCATTGCTCGCTCTTTACTTGGCATTTAAACATCTCTCAAAACGCATTTTCAGGTGCCAAAAAACTGAAAAAAAAATAAAAGAAACAAGATAAAAGAAATGTTATGATGGACGAAGGTTTCGGAGGCAGTGTGTCAAAACATTTGACACAATGTAAGGTCGAAACAAAAATGTATGTACGTTAAATGGTTTCTAATGTTTTGTTTGCACGGCGGCCCTGAATTGTCAAAACATCTCTCTTTAAAATCATATTTTCAGATGCGAAAAACAAAATCTTAAATGGATTTGCACACTGAGGTCTGAAATTTTTGTTTGCTTTTTTTGTATTCAAATCTGAAAGATGCGTCACACACACAAACCTTGCACACTGAGTACGATGCGCATTAATTTATTGCCTTTTGCTTGTACGGTGGCCATGAATTGTCAAAACATCTCTCAAAATGCATTATTGGAATTCAAAAAGCAAAAAAACTAAAGTAATTCAATATTGTTTATGACAGACAGAAGTTTTGGAGGCAGAGTGTGAATAAGTTTGACACAACATGAGGTCGTATTTATTTTTTATTGTGTGAAAAAAACCTTAAGCCTTGCACGGTAAATGTAGTGCTTTTTGCATTGAGAGGCACCTCTCTTGAATGATTTATTAATGGCAGTGATTGTTTTACCCTGCGCGCCTCTTTTTTTAACCACTTGCTGCGCCTCGCTTTTTTGTCGTTTGCCTGTGATCTTGTAGTTGAAAAAAAGTAAACTCTGAACGAAAAAAGCATGTTACGTCAGTCGCTTCTCTTTCTTTCTCCAATCAAATGAAAGCAGAGGCGGGGTTTCCATTGAGGCGACAGTAGTGTTTGTGTTGTCAAGATGACTACAGAGACTTTTAAAGATGGAGGAGAGACTAATGGTTGCTTTTTCAAGATATCCAGAGCTGTATTACTTTAGAAATCTTTAATATCACAATGTTTTAAATATTACAGTTATAAAAATATCAACAGAAACACTCTCCCACAATACGCAGCTGATTTAGTCATTTCCTAGTGACATAAAAAGCGTACCACACTTCTTTTTTTCTTGTCAACAAAAAAAAGGCAGTGTGGGGCACCTTGCGTTTTTTAAATTTAAAAGCGCGCTCGGTATGATCGGCCCCTTAGCCTATTCTTTTATTTTATTTTTTTTACCTGTCTTGATTTATTTTTTCTTTTACAGTTCACTGACTATAGTGGGTTTCTTTAGTGGAACAATTTTCAATGAGCCTTTCCCCACCAGGAAACATGTTTTCTATCTAACCAAATAGAGTAAACTTGTTTTCATCACTACCCTAGTAGCAAAGAATTCTGGCCCAGATTTGGCATAAAGCTGGCACAGCAGGCATTCATCCAGCACTGGCATACAGCATGTGGGCCAAACATGGCCCGGGTTTGGCAGAGGTGGCACCGTCTTTAAGGGGGCACACAAGATTTGGGCCAGATGAAAAACGTAGTATTTGGCCCAGATTTAAAAATTTGAAAGTGGGCCATGTGAGTTTGGCCAGTCTTGACCCACATTTAAAATACACTAAAATAATTTTTAAGTAAAGAAAAAAATTCTACCAATTAGGTAATTTTGAGAAAAAGCGTGCCCATAGTGTGCCTAAAGCGCATCACTCCATGGTTCAGGCCCAGTTATGAGTTATTAATAATAATATTAAACTTGGCTGAGACTTGGCCCAGATATGGTCCGTGTTTGGCCCTTGTCTGGAAGCCAGATTTGGTCTAGTCATGTATCGTAATTCACTGCGGCATGTGGGCCAAGCAAAACCTGATTGTGTGGGCTAGAGCTGAGCCAGAGAAATTTTGCTATGTGGGTAAAGTAAGCTTTGCAACAATTCTCCATCAACAAAATGTGCTCATTAGCAAAGCTTAGTCTTTTGCTTCTTTTTTCCTTATCATGATCTCTGAAGGGCTTTCTGTCTAAAATAACATTTTTAATATCCATATTTTTATTAATATTTACATTTTTAAAAATATTTACTTAAAAATGTGCTGCAAGAACATGCAGAAAGAAAGAAAAAACTAGCTTTGATCCAGCATCTGTCTTCAGTCTTATGTGCAAGAGCCTAAAACATTTCCACGTATTTGTTTTCTCTCAGATGTTTATAATTGGACCTGCTCCCCTGTGGTGCCTATTAGAGGTTCCCATCATAATGATTCGGAGTAGTCATCTGCTGTCAGGCTTTCTTGGAAAGTCATATGAGCTTTGTATATGCACAGGCTTTCCTCATCTGTCTTGTTTTCCATGTGTTCCCCCTTAAGCTTCTGAGGAAAGTATAATCAGGAACCAGAACCCGTCAATGCTGGAAACTTTCAAGGGTTTTCTGCTGCTTTCCATTCAAAGTCAAATATGAGACATTTCTACTTTGCAGCCATCAAGGCATTACATTACCTCACATTTCGAAGATGAGGATTTAAAGAAACCAAATCGCAATGCGTCTTTTCATGTTGTAGCAACCAAACTGCAGGGGTGTGAAGTAACTACAAATACTCTGAAGAGGGCTTTTCACACTTGAAATTGTTACTCCTGGGTCATCATCTTGAAATTGTTAGTACCTGGGTTTAACAAATAATCCTGGGTATTCATTAACAGAAGTTTCACACTCTACATTTCTAAACCCCGGGTTAACGCTCTTATTTGTAGATCTGCGGTGTCACTGTCGTTGATTGCATGAATAGCACCCAGTTTTAAGGATAAGTCATACAGAATTCATCTTTACGTTTAAAGGGCCATGAAACCCCCTCGTTTCAGCAGGGTGTTTTCACACCTCTACTTTGGAAAAAGTCAGAAAAGTGGGCGTGTCCAGCTCTGTTTAGGGGGGAGTGTCGGAGGAAGAAAAGTGGGATGGTGTGGGAGTGTCTATTTGGGCACGCGCGAATTTCAGAGTCAAAATGCACACACACACACACACACACACACACACACACACACACACACACACACACACACACGCACACACACATACAGGAGAAAGTGATGGTGTTTAACCTACATGGACATCTGTAGTCGACTTATTTGCCAAATTATTAAATGTTGGACTTTAACTGCAGTTTGGCTCTTTCATTCAGGGAATTCATTCATGCCCCTCGCGACACACGAGATATTTGATTCGAGGAGCTGCTCTAAGCGTGTATTTTTCATGCAATGTTTGATACCGCACGGCGAATGAGAGAAAAAAAACCTCCGCATTTCCCAGAAACTTAGATGCACACGACAGGTAGTGTCAGAAAGCTGCGTGTGTTATTCCGGTCACTAAATGCGGTGAAAACCCTACATGAGGTTAAAGTTTGGTTGTGGTGCTAACGTGTTTACACTCTGTGCAATAGTTTGTTAGATACGAACAAACTGAATAAACAAAGAGCACTGGTCGCTCACTTACCAAATCTGTAGAGACAGGACAATCACCAGCAACTAGAGCCACGTCTTTATGAAGAGAATACTACAAACGAATCCAGATCTCAGCGTTTGCAGATGAGAACAGCTCTCAGGTAAACAATAATCCCCCTTAGACAAGTAAGTTATTGTTGTCGAGCGTACACTGTTAATCCACACGTGATCCAGATGAGCTCTCACAGAGAGAAAATGAAAACGAAACTTAACTGCAGCAAACTATAAAAGCAACACTTCACGCTTGTTTTGCCAACACAACGTGGCGTCTCTGTCCTGAAAACACGGTGATAGTAATGAATATTAATGAAGTTGCACAATAGAGCGCGCTGATTGGTTTGAACCAAGCCTTACTCATGCATTAATGCATCACACTGTAAGACGTAATAAGACTCACTCTGGCACAGACGCCCAGTCTGCACGCTGGAATACACGCTATTATGTCATGACCGTGACGCAGCTTCAAAAATTAGTTTCAAACCGGAAGTACGAATTTGCTTGAAATAACGCAAAAACAACCAATTTACACTTTTTAGTGAAATATAGGTGTCTTAATAGTGTTTTTAGCAGTGTGGGACACATATACGACTGTCAACAGCTCAAAAAATTTGTTTTGGTGTTTCATGACCCTTTAAAAAGTGCTAAGGAATGTTTTTTAAGTGCAGCATAGAGCACGATAGTATCCAGACACGGCCACTCTCAGCTGGCAAAATTCATGTGGCTCAAATTAGGCCCAGACCAGACACTTACATCCGGCACACATACCACAAGGAATGATGGCACTTGGGCAGTCCACTCCTGTTTGCCAGATCTGGGCCACAATTAAGCCACAGCAATATCACATATCAGCCAGAATTCAACCAAATGAACCAGAACTGACCCTATTCTAGGTCACAGTTTGCTTTTATTCCGGCCCAGATCCGGCCCACACCAGATACTTACATCTGGACCGCATACTAAATGGATTGATGGCTCTAGGGCAGTCCGCTCCTGTTTGTCAGATCTGGGCCACAATTAAGCCATAGCAATACCACATATTAGCCAGAATTCAACCAAATGAAGCAGAACTGACCCTATTCCAGGCCACAGTTTGTTTTTGTTCTGGCCCAGATCTGGCCTATTACTTCTAATAATAGATTAAACATTGGTAAACATCAGTGAATTATATAATTTCACCACAGGTTGTGCCTCACTTCATTTTGTTTGCTGTAATGGATAAACTTTTCAAGAAAAGTTCTAAAAGAAGTTACAGAAGCCCAAAAGAAAATTTATATTAAGAGGTTCAGGGCTATGAGCCCAACTAAAGCAAACGCTTTTCTTCATGATGGTGACTTTAGTCCATGTGGTCCAAATATGTTTAAAAAAAAAACTGGGCCACATTTGCCGTTAGGCTAACAGCCATATTAGCCAGAGTCAACTGTGCCAAATATTTGCCAAAAATGGCCCACATTTGTTTTAGGATAACTGGGCCCCATTTGCCATATCTTCTCTCGGCCACTATAGGCTCAAATTCATATTAGCCAGAGTTTACTGTGCTTAATATTCGCCAAAAGTGGCCAACATATGCTTTAAGATAACTGGGCCACATTTGCATATCTTCTCTGAGCCACTTTAGCCTAACCGCTGCATTAGCCAGAGTTTACTGTGCCAAATATTTGTCAAAAGTGGCCCACATATGTTTTTAAAATAACTGGACCACATTTGCCATATTTTCTCTCTGCCACATTAGGCTCACAGCCGCAACAACCAGAGCTTACTGTGCCAAAAATTTGCCAAAAGTGGGCAACAGATGTCTTAAGATAACTGGGCCACATTTGCACCTACACGTGTGAACCACTTTAGGATTAGACCCAGATTAACCTTACTATGCCACAATTTTGCCAACTGTGGCAAAACACATTAGGCTCACATTCAGATTACATTTTGCCATAAGTGCCACAACTTTATATAAATCTATAAATCTATATACAAAATTAAATCTTTGGCCCCCCTTTGCCATTGTACAGGTGGGCCACTTCATAGCTGCATAAAGTGGCCCACATTTGTATGCTATTTGGGCTGAGTGCCTGTAAACTAAAACTTTCAACACTTGCCCGGCCTCCCAGTTCTTCATGTGCACGAAGCTTCAAAAGATGGAAGACGTGAGTGCAGGGGTCATGCAGGTCCGACAAGTGTGTTTTTACATTGAAAAACTATGAAAAAGTGGCACATTGGATTGGAAAATCGCATACTGTTTGAGTGAGTCCTCATCTTCTCAGTTATGAAGACATTTGGCACAAGGTTGTGGGCATTTAAATTGCACAAATTTTCCAAGATTCAGGTTTTTAAATGTGGGAAATTCCCACCAACATTTATTTCAAGAATTCACACTTAGCTGATGATTGATTATAAAGTTTGTTTGGCATACTGTGCTGGGAGAGAGCCCTAAGCTTATAAGATCCTCGAGCCCAGGGCTCCATTCTGTTTACAAGGGGAGAGGGGAGTTTGAGCTCAGGTAGATCTCGAAAACTCCCCCTGCTGTAGTAGCTAATGAACAGATAGTGATTGCTCTTAAGAGATAACTATTTACTAGGAGCATGTCTATGATGCCGACTTGGATTAGTCAATTAACTTAAGTTGCATGTTTTTTGACGGTGGGAGGAAACCGGTGAACCCGGGGGAAACCAATGTGAGCATGGGGAGAACATATAAACGCAGAAACGTTGGCTGGCTTTTGGTAGGGACTAGAACCAGTGACATTTTTTTCTGTGAGACAACAGTGCTAACCACTGGGCCACCGTGCCACCCATCTACGAAAGAAGGAGGAGTAGGGGTGGGAGGGGGGATTCTTCAAAATGAAGATGGCTGTTATATGGAACTTAGGATATGTATAGTGTCTTAGAAATCATTTGATTGGTGAATCATAAATTAAATAACGCGGGACCAGACGCAAGCAATCATAAAAACGTGATCCTTTGGAAATTAGTTTATAAATAAACTTCACTTACCTGAACCTGCCATGTAAATTTTTAATTTAAGTTTATACGTATTTCTTTATCCCTTTGGACTGTGGAGGATAAAGAATGCTGTGCTAGCATTGGTTCTGCAGGCATACAATTATCAGCAGAAATTATTAACCGTTTTTTTACACACCGGTCACTGCAAATATTTGCGGAACAGGTTTTATTATCGTGCATTTTATTAGCTCAATGTTTGTTATTAATCATGACTACCCTTGTGAAAAAGAAGGATGATTAACTTTTTTGAATGCGCATTTATAGTGTACTTCAAATATTATTTTAAATAAAAAAGATACTTGTAGATATTATAATTTTAATGAAATAAAAGTCCACATAGGAATATTTAAAGGGATAGTTCACCCCAAAATTACAATGGCCTCACTATTTACTCAATTTTTAATCATAAAGGAGTTTCTTTCTTTCTGTTGAACACAAAAGAAGATATTTTGAAAAATGCCATTCATTGACTTCCATTTTAGGGAAAAACATACTAAAGAAATCAATGAGTACCATCAACCAGCATTCTTTAAAATATCATCTTTTGTGTTCAACAGTAGAAAGAAACTCAAATAGGTTCCGAACAAGTAATAGGTGAGTAAATCATGACAGAGATAAAAATTTGCCTAAACAACCCCATTAAAGTGAACATTTATGTCTTCCTTAAGGCATTACATATTTTTATATGCAATTTATAATAGTGTCAAAATAAAATAAATGTTACATGTTTTAACCCATTTGTGCCCACATTTTTCTAAATGGTTTCATGCATGTCGCTTTGTTATTAATGTTCTCTATTAACTTTCTAACTTTCTAGAAAATTGTATTTGAATATGTGGCAACTATAGTTGTTTAATGCAAATTATTTGTATAGTTTATTATTATAATTATATAGTTGTATAATTTGCATAAGAGGAGAACATTTGGGGGCGACGCAGTGGCGCAATAGGTAGTGCTGTCGCCTCACAGCGAGAAGGTTGCTGGGTCGCTGGTTCGATCCTCAGCTCAGTTGGCATTTCTGTGTGGACTTTGCATGTTCTCCCTGCGTTAGTGTGGGTTTCCTCCGGGTGCTCCGGTTTCTCCCACAGTCCAAAGACATGCGGTACAGGTGAATTGGGTAGGCTAAATGTCTGTAGTGTATGAGTGTGTGTGTGGATTCCGCTGTGGCGACCCCGGATTAATAAAAGGACTAAGCCGACATGAAAATGAATGAATAAATGAATGAATGAATGAATGAATGAATGAGAACATTTGGCATTCTTACTTAAAACAACTGCTTTCAACAGATTAATTAATATTCCAAAACACATTTATTATGTTCATTAAACTAGAAAAGCATTCAATATGAAAAAAAAACATAACAAATAATGACTCAAAGAGCCGGAGTAAATACTGCTCTCCACAATGGTGATGTCTAAACAAAATGAATACTTTGACAGAAATAGTCAAACAAGTTAGTAATAAGTGAAGCTGCTGATGTTGTTTGTGGAGTTGTTTAATGGTCCTAATGAGCTGAGATTTTGAGAGATGTAATGAGTTTTCAGTTTAGTTCCTCTAAGGTCGTGTCCACATGTTATTTTTGTAAACAAAAACTTTTATTTTTCTCCATTTTCTAAAAAACACAGACCCTGGCGTTTTTGAAATCATCACCCTTACAAGAGATTCAAAAATTTGGGTTACAGTGTTTGTGCTTTTATGTGGATGAATAGTCAAACTGTGCAGAAAAAGCTTCAATTTAGTCAATATCCATGTTTGTGTGTACAGCAAGGCTTAAGGTTGTGACTGAATTCAGTTTTAGTTTTGTGTTTTCTTCAGTAAAGTTCTTTTCAATCAGCACTTTAACTCTGCTTCAGTGTTACTTTAACTCTCTTTGTGTGAGTGGGACCATTGGGAGAAGTTCTTTTTACTCTGAGGATTTTTCTGTGTATCAAATTGTATCAAAAATGTAACTTTAATGTAAAGATATCAGGCTTAAGTTATTTTTAGATGGGGTATTTTGAAAGCATTATACATTAAACAAAACCAATAATGTTTATTTATTAAGTTATTAGCAAATTATTGCCCAATTTCCCATGATTTATGCACTTACAAGGTATTTGCCCAACGACAACTATAGTTGCCACATGAACTTTTGACAACTGCCCGCTTACCTCAATGTGGATGGCTTTTCTGCTGTTACCAGTTTGACCAGTAGCTCGCCATGTATGTCGGCAGACTTTAGATGCAGAGAGGAGTTGACCATGATGAGAGGGAGAGAATGGTTCCAGAAAGGCTAATACAAAAACAGAAGCCAAAAAAATTCAAATAAAAAAGTAAATAACAGGGTGAGAATGTGGTTAATTCTGAAAACATGGTTAAAAACAGGCGAGGGCTTTTCTTTTTCTGGATTGCTTTTTAAATCTCTTGGTAGGGTTTAGGGGAGTGGTTAGGGTGAGTCAATCTGTGCTTTTGAAAATACTACTGGTTGCCACATGAACTTTTGACAAAGTGTAGAAAAACTATAGATATTTTGTAAGATTTGTTTTGTTTGGATGAATCTAGAGACCCTCATGATTATGTTGATATTTGTAAACAAAAAAAATAACCTTTATAAATATGAAAGTTGCCTTTATTTAGGAGTGTTTACCTCTATTTTGCATCCTGGAATTAGAGGTAGGAAGTTGAAAGCCTCACGCGACAGGAGTTCAATCAATTCCTTTTTTATTTCTTGAAATCTTTTATTTGGTTTTTTGCTTGCATGGCATTGAGAATTTATATGTATAACATGTAAAATAACTTATAAATGGCAACAATGAGCTTTGTCAACTAGAGTTGCCAGTGAGGGCAACAGGGGTTAATTATCATTTACATGCCTTAAAGCAGGGGTTCTCAGCTGGTTTGGCCATGGGACCCATATTTTTACATGGTCATTAAGCCGCGACCCAAGTTTTTAGGAACTATAATACAATTTTAGGAATTATAATTAATTTGTATTCATTTGTAAAAATAAACAAGTACCGACAGATACATCCTAGAAAATTCAAGACTTAAAAATAAATAATATTTTACTGCAGTCATTTAACAAAATGGATAAAATTACAGAAATATTACAAAGTAAAAATGACAAAATACTGTTAATAATAAACTGTTAATAAAACATGTTTTCCGGTTTCTAAGTGCTGTTTTAATTTAAAAGGTTTAATGCTCTCTCATGAAAGAGAGCTCTCACCTCACTACATATGACACTGAGGCTTTAAGTCTTTTTTGTCGTCAATATATCCATACTTTAAACATTCGGGGTCGTACTTGTGCTTCGACATACTTGTTGCAATATTTAAATGAAATTTCACATGTCAAAAGGTACGGTTGTCACGCGCGCATTTCCAATAAAAGTCCGGTATAAGCAAAAGAAGTAAAAATGTTTACTTTAGTTGTTTTTTTGACCACATACTCACTTAAAATGTTACCGCGACCCACTTTTGGGTTGTGACCCACCAGTTGAGAAACACTGCCTTAAAGAGCCCATATTATGGGTTTTTGAAAATTCCCCTCCATGTAGTGTGTAACACAGTTCTAAGTGAAGTGAAGTATCCAGCTAAGGCTTAAATCTGTAAGAATACAGTGTTTAAAACGGTTGATTCATCTATAAAAGAGTCGATTCATAGTGCTTCAAACGAGTCGCCTTGATACCGACTCATTAGGTGTTTCGCCATGACGTACGAACGAAACCAAGTTATTCACGTGCACGCGCAAACCCGGGAGATTTCAAACCTGAGGCCCCGCCCTCTGACGCAGTAACCCAGACACACACACACACACACACACACACCCACAAACACACGCACACAAACATGCCGGTCGATTGAAGTCACATTGCAGATGGATATATTGAGTCTCTACCCAAAGATGAAACCTCAGCATTATAGCCAAGCAGTTGGAAACTACTGGAAACTTCTGGAAGCTACATGCTACAAAGAATACTTCATCTGCGTTTGTTAAAGGAAGGATCAGTAACTTACTGATGGACATCAGGATGGGTTTCTTCCATTTCTCAAGTGTAAGTACGTGCGGTTAAAGTTGTTGCCTCGTTGACTCTAGCTTGCAAATGTATTTAGTTGTGATTTGTTACTTGTAACCGAGTGTACTGTATCAGGTTAACTGGCTATATTCTCTTATCGCGTGCAAAGTCACGTTAAAAACGCGACGCATGCTGCTTTGTTTATGGAGCTCCGTGGTAACGTTAGAGGTCTGCATACCCGCGGCTGTCCCCGCGCCAGATTTCTGCGGCGCGGGAAAAATTTCCGAATATATCGCCGGAGCGGTCGGTAACGGGTTTGATTTGGGACGGGAGCGGGCTGCCTGAGAAAGAGAAAGATGTGTCTGCTTGGTGCTTGTGTGTTAGTGCGCACGCGCGCGTATGAGAGAGAGAGAGAGAGAGAGAGAGCGCGAGCGAGCGAGCGAGAGCTTTATGCTTGGTGCTGTGTGTGTGTTTATACAGACAGCTGTCTGGACTGTATATCTGGGGGATTTTCGGTTTTGTTCTCCCCCGCTCTTCTTTAGCGGGATCGGGCGCGGCGGGCAGAATACGGGGCGGGTTCTAAGGCTAAAACCTGGCGAGTGCGGGCGGAAGCGGGAGCGTTCTCGTCCGGAGGTGTGTGTGTGTTTTTGTGTGTGTGTGTGGCAGCTAAAATCCACGCCTACACTATCTAGCGTGTATGAACTGTGATTACTTTTTAAATTGCTGATTAGCTATTGGCCATTTCACTCTCTGACTGAAGGCAGTCGACCAATCGCGACAGACTGTCATCGGTCCAATCAGCGCAGATTAGCTTCGCGCTAAGGAGGGGTTTGGGAACAAATGAATCACTGAACGATTCATACAGGAGTCGCTGGGATAATTAGGTAAAAATAAATGCAGATTATAAGAACATGAAAGTGTTTTTTGACCTTGCATGCATATTAGACTGTTGTTGGAGACCCTTACAACCAAGATATGACCCTATTTCATGTATAATATGGGCTCTTTAAAGTACACTTATTTTGATGTGTTACACAGACATACTATAAACATTTAAAAAAGTTGATGACAATTCAAAATGATATTTTTATTTCCTTTTAATTGAAGAAGTAATTTAATTATCATAAAATAATGCAGCCTGAATGTGGTGATGCTTTTTATTTTTTAATAATTCAACAGACTTGAGATAATTATTCCATCTATACTATTATAACAACACCTAAAACATTTGTTCAGATGTTGTATTTTAGGACATTTGTTTTTGGTCTCAAACCATTAATTTGTGGTGGAACTATTGACTTTTGTAATGTAATACATTATAAATATGTAATAATGTGTTTCCAGAACTGGTTTTAAATATCAGTGCACACTATATGACAAAGCTTGAACACATTTGATTGTGTTTTGTGATTTTATTGACATGACCTGTGTAAATTAGGTATAAAACACTGCATGAAAAGGTCACTAACGGCACTTTTAATTACGGCTGATAAGTGTTTAGTCCTGAGAAAGATAAGCGACTGTGGTTGTATTGTTTGATTGCACTTTTTCTAACCTTATTGCAACCTCTCTCGTTATTAGTGTAACGATTATCTTATCGAATTTCTCTATTCAGCTCCGGCTGTAAAAGGTCAGACTCCACCTATTCCAGCAATAGAGACACTATCATACAATGCCACACTAATTGGCTTGAGCTGCTGCTTGTAAAGTGAAGTTGCAGAATGATAGCGTGGTGATTTGGCAGAGTTCAGAGGGTTGCAATTCAAGGACAGCTTCATCGAATGTGCGTCAGAGAATGAAGACAGAGCCAAACACTGTACAAGACTGACTTATCAGGAGATGGGTTTACTTGAAAGTTCATACTTTGGTAATGTTAGTGTACTTTCAGTGTAGTTACAGCGGAAATTGCTCAAATGAACCCAGACTGAATTTTTCCATTAAAATTGCATAAATTTCTAGAAACTATGAATTTTCTTGTTACTTCTGCTATGAAATGTGCATAATGTACAATATAATGTACAATATGACAATATAAGACCGCATGAAACTGGAAGGTGCGACTGTTTTTTTTTCTATTGTGACGCAGTTCCTAGAGAAACAGAATATTAAATGAGAAAACAGTTGATGTGGCTTGTTTATTTCTACTGTGAGCTGATTGGATGTATTTAAGTAGGCATTTCATTTAGAAAATTGATTTATTACAACCTAACGGACTCATCCTTCTCACCATTTCTGTTTGTTGTCATAGCGGTACAGTTGTAGGAGCTGTGGTTATGTTAACTACGCAACACAGGCTCATTGTGATTACGTACCCCCGTCTACATTTCCGGAGAGCACAAATTATGCAGCCTGAGGTACGTATGGCTGCCTTTTCATTGTGAAATGAATGATACAGGGCGGTATGATGCCGCTTATGGTTTACCTCAATGTGGACGGTTTTTCTAATGTTACCAGTTTGACCAAGTGCTGCCGTATGTCGCGGCCTTGGGAGGTGGAGCGGAGTTGACTGCGACAATGGGGTTAGAGTCTGGCAAGGAACGGTTCCAGAAAGCAGGAAAAACAAAAACAAAGGCAAAAATTAAAATAAACAAATGAATAACACGGTGAGAACGGTTGATAAAAGCCGTGGTGGGCATTTACTTTTCCGTTTCATGCTGTACATAGTCGACCAATCACCGCAGATTATTCATTCATTCATTTTTCTTCGAGCTCAGTCTTTATTTTAGAGGTTGTTACAGTGGAATAAACCGCCACCAATTCCGGCATATGTTTTACACAGCGGATGCCCACCAGCCGCACCCACACACTCTCACATTCACACATGGACTCATACACTGCGGCCAGTTTAGTTTATTCATTTCGCCTATAGCGCATGTCGCTGGATTGTGGGGGAAAATGGAACACCTGGAGGAAACCCATGGGAACACGGGATGCCAACTGGTCCAGTACTCGACTCAAACCAGCAAACTTCTTTTTTGTGAGGCAACAGTGCTAATCACTGAGCCAATGTGCCGCCTCACCGTAGATTAGCATAATGCAAAGGATGGCTTTGGAAAGGTAGACAATTAGCTAAAAATAAATAGTGCATATTGTAAGACAATGTGTTTTTTGACCTTGCATGCATATCAGCCTGTAATTAGAGACCCCCAAAACCAAAATATGACTTCTTATAATTCATAATAGAGGCTCTTTAAATTTCGGGTGAACTGTCTTTTCGAATAGAGAAAACTCTGGAGTAGTTTGGTTTTGCAATTTGGGAATTGCTCAAATCTGGCTTGTATATAGGTCATGGAAAACTTCATATTGGAGTCTCTGACTTTAATTACAGACCTCAGCATTGCATTAAATCAGAGGACAGTTCGAAGCACTCTGGAAGAAATGACTGGAGTTCTTCCCAGGAGAAACATATGAGAAGCATGGAGCTTTAGTCAAGCTAAGGGGCCGACCGAGAAAAAGTATTTATGGGGTGGCAAGAGAGTGGCATGAGGACTATGAGAAGTGGCAACGCACGAGCTGTGCAAGCATCTATGATAATTACATGTGGAATCTGGTTTGATTCACTCATTCATATTCATAAATTTGCAATACAGTTGCATCTACATTGAGGAATTAAAGTATTCATATTACTGGTAACATTGGAAACAAAAGTCGGTGACAATAGCCAGGGCCGGATTAAGAACATATTGGGCCCTGGGGCTCAAGCAAACCCTAGGGCCCCATTTATTTTAACGTCTCACTTTTTTTGCTATTATTATTATTATTATTATTATTATTAATTTGCTAATTAATATTATTATAAATTTTTTCACTATTTGATTCATATTTGATTATCATAAAAGTTTTCTATTTTACTTTTTTTTTTTTTTTTGAGTGGTGTCATTTTTATTTTTTATTTTTATTAGAATATGCAAAAAGGTACGTAAATTGGGATCATACAAATACAAAAAACATCAACAAAAAACCATAACAAAACAACAATAAAAACAAAAACAAAAAAAAAAAACAATATAGTCAGGTACTGTTAGGTGTGTGTGTGTATGTGTGTCCATGTAAAGGTAACTTGGTGGAAGGTAAGATTACATACATTAGGAACAATGTTAGCCAATAAATGAATCTAGTCTCGCAGATATAAGTAAAACAGATACAAAAGAAACCAGTCAGAGTTAGGGAGTAACAACTATGCTTAGTAATGTATAATAGAAATAATGACAGTAAAAAGAAGGAAAGGACAACAGTAATAATAAATGACAATGATAATAAATCACAAGTACTACCCTAACTACTACTACTGCAGAAAGTTACTTATATTACTATATAATTATTAACTACTATTGCTGCTACTACAATCACAACCACAACTATTACTACTATAATGTCTACTACTGCTGATACTACCACAACAATGACTACCACTACTGATACTACAGCGTCTGCTGCAACTAATACAACGTCTACTACTACTACTACTACTACTACTACTACTACTACTACCGCAATCACTGCTACTACAACATCTACATCAACGACATCTACTACTTGTACTACTACACCAACAACGATTACTACTGCTACAACGACACTTTTACTACTTCTGCTACCACTATACCAACGACATCAACTACTACAGGAACTAATACTTCAAAATACAATTACAATCGATACTACTACGATGACTACTGCTACAACTACTACTACTACTACAGCAACAACATCAATTACTGCAACCTTAATAATGATAATCGTATTAATACTTATATTAATGATAATGAAAAGATAACAGGAGGACAGGTCAGAACAGTGATAATATTAATGATAACAAAAGTAAAAGTAATACCATTAATGATAAAAGTGGCAGGGGGAAGGGGAGGGGAGGTTGGGAAATCAGGGAGAGGACAAGTAATAATAATAATAATAATAATAATAATAATAATAATAATAGTAGTAGTAAGTAGAAGAGGAAAGAGAGGGAAAGGAAAAAATAAAAAACAGAAAAAGAACGCAAGGAATAGAAGAAAAGGAAAGAAACAAAAAGAGTCGAAAAAATAAAGTTCAGCAAATAAAACAATGAGAATAATAATGATAATAAAAAAAAGTTAAAAAAAAGTAAAAAAAAAAACAAAAAAAACATTACTATTAAATGACAATTACGAATTATACAAACCCACAGGAAATAGTAATATTAATAAGATGTATGATGGATTATTAACACTGTAACTATAATATACTTTTAATATACTTTTAGAAAACTAAAAGTTTTCTATTTTACTAAAGTAGGTGTATAAGATTGAACATAAAACAATTAAGCTGTCACCAAAACCCTCAAGAATTGGGTATGTTTCAGCTCATTTTAAATAAGTAGTTTGCAAACTACAAACATCATTTTTGAGTGTACACTATGCAATTAAAGTCTGATTTATATTTCTGCATCAAACGCACGCGTATGGTCCTGTGCAGCCTTTGCGCGGTCGCATAGCCCCAGCCATGGCTGATGCTGACGCTTATCTCTTAAAACAATTTAACTACACATCACAATGACGCATAGCGCAAGCTCTGTGATTGATCGGCTTGGTAGCCGTAGCCAGTGTGGGTGGGACAAAGAGCTGCGCGAACCCGTTGAAGCGAGTGTATACAAATATTGAGTCTTGTGAAGTAGCTCCAAATGGAAACTGTTGGTGTGTGTCTGATTATGTATGATTAAAGTTGTTGCATGTCCACCAGTTCCTGCCTCTGAATGATTAAGTTTGAGCTACTTGTACATTAAGGTAGCATTCAAAAAACAAAACACCAGCGAATAAACTCCACACAGAGGAATATGAAAACTTACTGACAGCTAGAGGTTTGGAAGTGTTATTGCAGAGCAACACAAACAGCACACAGAAGTATAAATGTACGGCAACACGCAAGGCATGGGGCGAGGGTTGTTTGCATCCACATGGCCTTGGGGGAATCTGTGTCATGATGACATCATAGAAAGTGGCTAGACTCTGAATTTGCAGGAAATCAGCAGCATTTCAGAAAAAAATTTGCGGAGTTTACTTAATTTTCCGATAAATTCAGCGATTGCAAAATCCTGGAGGAGTGCATCAACATTGATGAACCAAAGTATTCATTTTACTGGTAACATTGAAAGTAAAGGTCAGTGACACTAGGCTTGTTTTCATTTCATGTTTTTAATTATTAATTTATATAGAAGAAGAGAGATGTACAACTTTTTTGTATGTGCTAATTTTTTAAATTATATAATACTTAAAAAAATGTTTTCTGTACCAATCACTGATCCATCCACATTTTTTTCTTTTTTTTTTTGTAGAATAATGTCAAGAATGAATTCATCTTTTGCAGTGCATGCTGGAGTACAGAATTGCATAATCATAGCTCCGGGAGAAGAATGGATTGGTAACTAACACAGAGCAGGGAATAATCCTCTTGACCTCATTGCCATGTTTTTCATGTTTTAAACTGTGGGGCAGGAAAAATAAACATTAAAATATTGAAGATAGATTCTCTGAATATCTTATGTAATAATTCCTAATATATAATTTACTAGTGTTCCTTTTTAATCGCTAAGAAGCAGAAATAATTGTCTTCTGGTTTGACTTGTTGCTTTCTTTTTGCAGGGTTCAGATTACATGATATAACTGACATGATCTGTCTGACATAAGGTATTGTGGTGATTCATAACAGTGTGCATCAGCGTGGGGTATTAAGCTGTTTTACCTCTCTAGCCGGATCGTTTTAGTTTAGTTTGTGTCAAACCTGGGTATTAGGTACTAAGTTTGGCTTTTGATCGTGTTCACTGTGGTAATTTATACTTTAGCATTTATACTGTGTGCTAGTTGTAAGCCTCTTTAAAGTAAAAACAAACAAGCAAAAACTATACACTATATATTAAAAGTAAAAAAAAAAACCTTTATATTATTAATCTTATTTGAATTTTTATGAATATTCTAATTACTTTTTTCATATAATTGACATAATCATTAACATTATTATACCCTAATTCATTATACATCATTTTTGTTTAATATTTGAATTAAACTCATATAATAAATTATGAACAAAAATAAATACATTATTATTGTGTCAGGGTACAACAGAGATGAGGATCCAAATGCAGTTTATTAAGAGTCCTCGGGCAGGCAAATGATCAAAACAGGGACAGACAGTAGCATGCAGACAATCCAAAAGTGTAGTCAGAGTACAAACAAATGATCGGGACAGGCAGCAAAACAACGTAAAACAAACCAAAGCTCAAAACACGACAAGACAAGACAAGGAAACACTTAGAAATGGTCACAGTATAACAAGACTCAAAGTGTGTGAGTGTGTGTGAGTGAGGTGTAATTATAGTTCTGGTTATCAGTCTATCATGAGCCTCCAGCTGTGTGTGTAATCAGGGGGAATCAGGAACTGGTGTGTGTGTGCAAAAGCTTCTGGGAGTTGTAGTTCATTAAAGTGGTATATATGTAGATTTCCAGTGATCTGCACAGGCCAGGTGGGCCTGAAGCATGGAGCTGTGAAGAGTCTGGAGCTGGAGCTGTGGAGGACTTGGAGCGTGGAGCTGCGGAGGGCCTGGAGCATAGAGCTGCGGAGGGCCTGAAACGTGGAGCTGGGGAGGTCCTGGAGCTTGGAGCTAAAGAAGGTCTGGAGGCTGTGGTTCAGCAGGCACTGGTGGGTCAGACAACCCAAGTGGGTCAGGAGGTTCTGATTCAGCAGACACTGGTGGGTCAGACAACCCCAGTGGGTCAGGAGGTTCTGGTTCAGGAAGCACTAGCAGTACGGTAAACCCCAGTGGATCAGGGGGCTTTGATTCAGCAGACTCTGGCGGGTCATACAACCCCAGTGGCTCTGGAAGTTTAGGATCAGGAGACACTGGCGGTTCAGACAGCTCCGGTGGCACTTGATAGTCACATGGCTCTGGTGGCACTGGGAAGTCACACGGCTCTGGCAGCCATTTGTGGGATCCAAGTGGCAGGTCTGGTGGCCATTCGTGGGACTCAGGTGATGGCTCTGCCAATTCGTGGGACTAAGGAGGATCTGGGACCCCTGGCCATTTAGGGAATTTAGGAGGCTCTGACGTCTGCCATTTGGGGGATTCAGAGGGATCTGGCTCCCACAATTCGAAGAATTCAGGAGGATCTAGCAGCTTTGGAAGATTTGGCAGCTGTGCAGGATCTGGCAGTGATGGAGGATCTGGCAGCGACGACAATGTGGGTGATTTCAGCATGATTGCCTAGTGGAGTGGGCCCACTGGAGATGAGGATCCAAATGCAATTTATTATGAGTTGTCAGGCAGGCAAAAGGTCAAAACAGGGACAGACAGGAGCATGCAGAGAATCCAAAAGTGTTGTTACAGGCAAATGGTCGGGACAGGTGGCAAGACAATGTAATCAGTAAAACAAACCAAAGATCAAAACACAACAAAGCAAGACATGAAAACGCCTAGAAATGCTCATATACAGTTTACAAGACTCAGCAAAGTGTGTGAGTGAAGTGTACTTATAGTCCTAGTTATCAGTCCACGTAAGCCTCCAGCTGTTTGTGTGTAATCAGGGGGGATCAGGAACTGGTGTGTGTAAAGACCTCTGGGAGTTGTAGTTTATAAAGTGGCATATACAGTTGAAGTCAGAATGATTAGCCCCCTGAATTATTAACCACCGTGTTTATTTTTTTCTTTCCCAATTTCTGTTTAACAGAGATTTGTTCAACACATTTATAAACATAATAGTTTTAATAACTCATTTCTAATCACTGATTTATTTTATTTTTGCCATGATGACAGTAAATAATATTTTACTGGATATTTTTCAAGACACTTTTATACAGCTTAAAGTGACATTTAAAGGCCTAACCAGGTTAATTAATAGGCAGGTTAGGGTAATTAGGCAAGTCATTGTATAACGATGGTTTGTTTTGTAGACAATCTAAAAAATATATGGCTTAAAAGGGCTGATAATTTTGTCCTTAAAATGGTGTTTAAAAAATTAAAACTGCTTTTATTCTAGCCGAAATAAAAACAAATAAGACTTTCTCCAGAAGAAAAAATATTATCAGACATTCTGTGAAAATTTCCTTGCTCTGTTAAACATCATTCGAGAAATATTGAAAACCGAAAAAAAAAAAAATCAAGGGGGGGGGGGGGGGGGGGGCGGCTAATACTTCTGACTTTAACTGTATGTCGTTTTTCAGCGAAATGCACAGGCTAGATGGCTGGTAATTGTGGCAGTTACATTATAGTACAAGCTTTAGAATCAACAGATAAACAAATAAATGCTTGATATTCTTTAGTCTGTTATTTTATAGGAGAACAGGAAAGTAAAACTCAATGATTCCCACAAGAAATCAATTGAGAGTTGTTTTATGTATCAATGATTGTATTTGAATGTTTGCTACTAATATCCTGCTTTTATATGCACTTGATCCATAACCTCAGGACCCTGATAGAGAAGTTGTTTATCAAAGTCATTGTATGCACAACAAAGCATTGCACTGGTTACCGGTTCAACCCTAAAGTGGCAATGAAGTCTTAAATGTATGAAAGAGTCCTAAAAAAGGTATTGAATTTGGCTCTCTGATTCCACTCTGTAATTATAACAGACAGACATATTGTGCAGTTTGCTGACAGACATTCTCAGGATGGTTCTTCGCCTACAGATGTGTGGAATCTGTAATCTAGCTGTGATCAGCACCCTAAAGGATCCATTAACCTAAGTCAAACAGTGAGAAACAGCAATCTTTTATTGCACTCCTCGCTTTTTCTCACCCAATAGCATGTCTGACAGGGATATAAAGTAACAGGAAAAACAGAGGGAAAAATTACAAGAATCAGGATGTGAAGCTTCTTTGTTTTGTGATTTGAGAGCATTTTTCAGAGCAGCGTCAATTTGATCAGCCAGTAAACAGAATCAGAGCGTGTCCAAACAAGAGCACAATAATGATAGACATGTCTGTGATGAGCCTTTATAAGGCTTTTTACATCCAGATCTCAGTCGGTCTGCATCATAATCATGCACGATAATTGTAATGAAACAGGGTCATTTATGACGCAGTTAGTTACTGTGCGTGTCCTTGTAGCAGCTGCAGTCCCTGATATTCTCAGATGTGGTAGCAGCTTTCTTTTGTAGAGAGATCACATCTCTGACTGATCCACAAAGATCTAGCTTTTCCAGTTTCTTTCTCTTCTATTTTATTTAATGTTTTTTTTATATTTTTTTTCTTTGCTCTGTCTTCTGTGACTCATTGTGGAAGTAGTTGAGTTGTTCTAAAAAAAATATTGTCTTCCAACAAATATGTTCCAATTAAACAAAATGGTATAGCCAATATAATTCAATCTTGGACGAATATGATTGCAATATTTAAATCAAATTGGAATCTTTTGACGTCAGACTTAAGTACCTTGGTCAATCTGAGACATTGTTGACGGAGAATTTGAAACTCAAGTAAAAGAAAATGAGTCATACAGTTAAAACATTTGGTCTGAGCAAATTATCCATCATGCATCAGTTTTCCTTTGAGAATTACACTCACTGGCCACTTTATTAGGTACCAATTTTGCCTTCAGAACTGCCTTAATCCTTTGTGGCATAGATTCAACAAAGTACTGCAAATATTTCTTAGAAATTTTGGTCCATATTGACATGATAGCGTTACACAGTTGCTGCAGATTTGTCAGCTGCACATCCATGATGCGAATCTCCCGTTCCACCACATCCCAAAAGTGCTCTATTGGACTGAAATATGGTGACTGTGGAGGCCATTTGAGTACTGTGAACTCATTGTCATGTTCAAGAAACCAGTCTGAGATGATTTATGCTTTTTGTGACATGGCATGGTATTCTGCTGAAAGTAGTCATCAGAAAATGGGTACATTGTGGTCATAAAGGCATGGCAACAACAATACTCAGGTAGGCTGTGGCATTGACACAATGCTCAATTGGTACTAATGGGGCCTAAGGTGTGCCAGGAAAATATGGCCCAACCATCTAACCACTGCTAGTCTGAACTGTTGATACAAGGCAGGATGGATCTATGCTTTCATGTTGTTGATGTCAAATTCTGACCCTATCATCGGAATGTTGCAGAAGAAATCGAGACTCATCAGATCAGGCAATGTTTTTCTAATCTTTTGGTGAGCCTGTGCGAATTGTAGTCTCAGTTTCCTGTTCTTAGCTGACAGGAGTGGAATCTGCTGTGGTTTGATGCGTTTGTGCAATCAGAGATGCTCTTCTGCAAACCTTGATTGTAACGAGTGGTTATTAAGTTAATTTATTAAGTTAATGTTGGATTTCTCTCAGCTCGAACCAGTCTCCTCTGACCTCTGGCATTAAACATAGTATTTGCACCCACAGAACTGCTGCTCATTGGATATTTTCTCTCTTTCTGACCATTCTCTGTAAACCCTAGAGATGGTTGTGCATGAAAATCCCAGTAGATCAGCAGTTTCTGAAATACTCAATCCAGCCCATCTGGCACCAATAAACATGCCACGTTCAAAGTCACTTAAATCACCTTTCTTCCCCATTCTGATGCTCGGTTTGAACTGCAGCAGACTGTCTTGACCATGTCTACATGCCTAAATGCATTGAGTTGCCGCCATGTGATTGGCTGATTAGAATTGGACAGGTGTGGCTAAAAAAAAGAGCCATAAATCTAAAAATTGCCACAAAACAATTTTTTTTCGTCTCTGTAGTATGTTCTCAGGTTGTGAGAGAAGTAGCAGTATCCATTCACACTTTTTTGTCAGATCTTATTATTATTTATTAACAATGTTCACTGGACTGGATGGGAAAGTACAACTCACATTTTCTTCTGTTAAGCATACAACTCAATATTCAAGATTGGATGGGAACAATGTTGAAAAATATTATTAAAAACTGAATAATGAGGGAATTTTGCTGCTCAATACCTAGAGGTTATGTAGAGGTTATAACCCTCTGCTGAGTATTCCTTAATTAATTAATTTTACTAGGATCTTGAGTGAAATTAGACAGATGGATCAATTAATGCTTATTGAGTTTTTACAACCCCAAATTGCAAAAAAAAAAAAAAATTGAGACAGTCTGGAAAACAAAAAATAATAAAATAAAAGAAAGGAGTGATTTCTTAATTTACTTTGACTTCTATTTCATTTCAGACAATACAACAAACATTATTTAATATATTCCTCATGATTTTTACAGGTATACAGGTATTATTAAGGTATAAAAATGATACAGGTACTTGACTGGCCTGCTCGCAGTCCCGACCTGTCTGCAATAGAGAATGTGTGGCGCATTTTGAAACGCAAAATGTGACAATGAAGACTCCGTACTGTTGCCCACCTTAAGACTTGTTTGCAGGAAGAATGGGATAAAATTACATCCGGAACACTTCATCCCTTGGTGTCTTTTAAGTGTTGAGAAAAATAATGGCAACACTACAAAGTGGTGTTTACTGTTACGACTTTTTTGAAATGTGTTGCAAGAACCAAAATTGGAATGTTCATTTAAAAAAAACAGACAATAAAAATCATGAGGAACACGTTAAATAATGTTTGTTTTATTGTCTGCAATAAAATCTAAGTCAAAGTCAATTTAGAAATCACTACTTTTCCACACTGTCCCAACTTTTTCTGATTTGGGTTGTATGTTTATTTACTATCCGTATGGGGATATTTAGTCATTACAATGTAGGGAATACCACACACTCATGTATGCACTCAGATGGTATATAGGCTTAATAATTCACATGACTTGACGCTAAAATACACACCAGATAAAAAGTCGGTCAGCACCACCTCAATTGCATGTGGGTGTTTATCTAAAAGACATTTAATGGAGTAAAATGTAACACTGGTAAACAGAACCAGCTTTTAGCGCTAATAGAACTAATTTCTAATGCAGTATTATTGGCCTTAGCTGAACAACAGCAGACTGGGCTGAACAGAGCCTGCTATTGTAGCTCTGAGCCTAGATTCAGATCTCTTTCATAACATGCAGGTGACCTGCTGCTCGACGGTAATCTCACATTCACCATGAAACTGCACCTTAGGCAGTTTAAAATGCTGCTGTACTAGTTTTAACAGCGGCAGGAAACTTTCCCACCTCATTGCAATCTGACCCATTTTGAATATATAATCTCACTGGTAGGCCTATAACCTCAACAAAGTTTCACCGAAAGGATTTACAAATTTAAACAGTAAAATAAAGGTTAGGAATTGCAGAATATGCTTAACAGAAAAAGAAACAAACTGCTGAGTTTCTGTGTGAGTTTGTGTGTTCTCCCTATATTGATGTGAAATTTCTCCTGAAGCATGCAGGTGAATTGGAGACATTCATTTGAGAATGAGAATATGTGTCATCATTAGATTTGCTTCATCCCTATTCATACCATCTGTCCAGGGTGTTTCCTTGCCTTTGAAAGGGGTCTGGATGCGGACCTGGTGCAGTGCAATCTGTGCTGCATCCATTTTTTTTAATGCATTCACCTTACCATAACCGTCACAGTGACGTCACTCACTCCATTGAGTGAATTTTATATTTTGTAGTATAAACTTGTTGCAGTGCAGTTTATATGCAAATCTGGAAAAACCAAAAACTGTCTGATAGTCGATTGCATGTTTTTAACTAAAAAATAGCCGATTCCATATAAATTTTTTAAAATATTTTTTTCTACCATTAAAGATCTAAATGGATTAGCGCTATCATCTCTCAGATGTGTTTTGTTGAAGTAATTAGATTTTCATTGACTTAAACACATAACTGCCTAAACTGCCTGGCAATGTGACCCCGAGCCTTTGAAATCTCTCTGTGTGCAATCGTACAGGTGCAAATACATCTGTACCAGCTCCGCTACTCCACTCTCCAGTCTATTCATGTTGCTAACTTGATGTTATTGTGTAGGATGTTGCCCTCCTGTCTGACATCTGTAGTTATGAGATAAAAATCTTACCTCATGGAAAACAGAGTTTCAGAACACCACCGATTGCGCAGTCATTACCGACCAGTAGTAGCTCAAAGGTGTTTAGGAGCCTAAATGAACTTCTCCTAAAGTTAGCTTAGGTGAGCTGGTTTGAACTGTTTCTGTTTTGCTAAAACTATCTTTGTTCAGTGAGGACAGCTAGTCACCAGCAGGGTCAGATTAACATAAGGGCTAGGTGGGGCTTCAGCCCCAGGGTCCACAAAAGGAGGGGGCCCTTGATTGGCTAAAGATTTCATTTGCCCCATGACGTGGAAAACGCCTCTTTGCGTTGCATGCCATTAACATAAAGAATTTCTTTCGGCTTGCTGTTGTTCTAAAACAGTGACGCCTCTAAACTATGAATCAGAGTGGCTGTCGCTCAATCAAAGTTTTTAATAGCCTTGTTTAGTCTCCAGTAAGTGCAACCAGATGCCCCGTTTTTTCCCAGTAAAGGCCCTTAGTCCCCAGGACAGTTCCGCATTTTGGTTCTACCGCGAGAATTGTCCAGTTAATGGTGGCAAACCTATTGCATCATTAATTAAAATTCAAACAGTAATAAAATCCGTTATTAATGTGCAATAGAGGCCTGGATAGGCAGAATCATCAGAAAAATCTACCTTCTGCCACTTTTCCAAATGATCAACTACAAGTCAAGTTATTATTTGTTGCTCCTACAGTCCACTCTCTAGTCTATATTGCTAACTTGATGTTATTGTGTTGGATGTTGCTCTCCTGTCTGACCTTTGTAGTTATGCAATAAAAAAAAATAATCTTACCTCATAAAAAGCAGAGTTTCAGAGCACAACCACCAATTTCACAGTCATTGCTGACCAGTGGTAGCTCAAAGGTGTTTAGGAGCCTAAACAAACTTCCCCTAGTTTGGTTAGACCCAAAGTTTGGTATGGTGAGCTGTTTCAAACTGCCAAAACCAACTTTCTTTTGGACTGATTTTATTCAAAATGACAATTTCAGTTAGTTACTTTAAGAAAAACTATGACCAGAACTTTCCCTTTACTGTCTAGCAGTGAGGACAGCTAATCACAAACAGGGCCAGATTAAAAAAAGGGCTAGGTGGGGCTGAAGCCCCAGGGTCTGCGAAAGGAGGGGACCCTTGATTGGCTGAAGGATAAATTTGCACTATGACGTGAGAAACGTCTCTTTGCGTTGCATGTCAAAAAACGCAAAGCAGGGGTCACCTGGAGGGCAGGTGTCTTTGCAGGGTTTAGCTCCAACTTACCTCAACACACCTGCCTGGATGTTTCAAGTATACCTAAGACCTTGATTAGTTTGTTAGGGTGTGTTTGATTAGGGTTGGAGCTAAAATCTGCTGGACACCGGACCTCCAGGAACAAGTTTGGTGACCACTGACGTAAAGAATTCCATTCGGCTTGCTGCTGTTAAAAAACATTGACACCACTAAACTATGGATTGAAGAGTTTTGAATAGTCTTGTTTAGTCCCCAGTAAGGGTGACCAGATGTCCAATTTTTTTCCCTAAAGGGAAATGGCCATCATTTCCCAGGACAGTTCCGCATTTCAGCTCTACATCAAGAACGGTCCAGTCAAAGGTAAACTAATCTAATGCACTGCCGACCAAAAAATATAATTCAAGCAGTTATAAAATCCGTTATTAATGTGCAGTAAGACAGGCCTTGATGGGCGGAATCATGCAGAATAAACTCATAACTGAAGCGATATCTTGGCCACGTGTCCGTGCAAAGTTTCCCTCAAATAATATAGCCAGGGCAGTGTGCAAACATATCAAATAGCCTATAAAACAGTTATCAAAATGTCCATCATTGTGGACAATCTATCTCAAGAAAATACACGATTTAAGTCTAACTGAACCATGGTTTGCTATAGCCCCAGGGCCCACTATGTTTTTATCTGGCCCTGGTCACAAATGGGATAAACTCTAACTCTTATTTACCATTTGGTCAAGACTTTAAATAATATACAACTCTTAGTTAAATGTCTTTCGTTATAGTTTAACAATGAAGTGCTTGTTGACCCACTGTGTTTTAAATGCCGTGTAGGTTCATATCTCTATGATCAGACACTCAAGATGTATATTTATCAAGACACAATCTGAAATGTTGGATGTACTAATGCACCAAATGCTGCTGCTCAAATTAACCCTTTACACTTGATGCTCTTTCACTCTTGCCATTTCGGTTTTACACCATCTGCCATTTAGCCTCCCCCTCAGTATCTGTCTCTCTCTGCCTGTCTGTCTGTCCTTATGGAGCAAACCTTCCAAGCAAACACCAGAGCCGTTATAAATAGACGCTGGCTTTTAAAGCCCTCGTGTCTCTCTACTTTTCATTCTCTCTCTTTGATGTTGCTTCATATAGAGCAGGAATAAATAGCTTTTCTCCATCCCGCTCTATTGAGTTTCCACCAACAAATGGATCTTTCTCCTAAATGACACCTGACAACTCGTTCATTTCACAGAGGTCATTGGCATATTGTGCCTGTTCAGTGCAAGGTCCTATCTATTAATACTCATTATAGAGCATGAATGATGCCTATATATATATATATATATATACATATATATATATATATATGGTCTTTCTGCCTATGTTCATACTAAAATTTAATATTACCTATATTTATATTTACTTATATAGTGTTTTACAATGTAGATTATCAAAGCAGCTTAACATAGAAGTTCTAGTATAAAATAAAACTGCTTCAGTCAAATTACAGAGTTGAAATTCAGTTTAGTTCAGTGTAGTTTAAATTTCACTTCTGAACGTCCAAACACTGAAGAGCAAATCCATTGATGTCCCAAACCAATCAAGCCAGTGTCGACAGTGGCGAGGAACAAAACTTCACCAACTGACGAAAGTGAAGAAAAATAAAACCTTGAGAGAATCCAGGCTCAGTTGGGCACGACCATTTCTCCTCTGGCTAAACGTCTTGTGCAGAGCTGAAGTCTAGGTGCCGGAAGAAGCTACAAGTGTGAGAGGGTCACTGGCAGGTGTTCAGCCTGCCCACGGGATCAATGCGAATCGTCTGTCACTGTGGTCTCTCAGGAGTCTCATGCTCTCCGCTCCTCCAAGACCGACACAGCATCTGGATACGGCCTGGTCCAGAATTATGGATACCTCTATAAGTGCTCTGTGGTTCGCCTAATCTTTTCACATAAAATTCTAAACAATGTACATTGTATTTCAACTTTTTATTCCAGGAGTATACACTCAGGAATAATATGAAACAGCACACACTACATGAATATCTATTTATATTCATTTTTAAAATTGTAATATGCGTATCATAGCAGGTCAGAGAAGACTACGATGAGAAGCAAAGCAGTTCTATGTGCAGCAATTACTTTAAAGGTCCCAGAAAATTAAGATTTATAGATGTTAGTATCAGTATTGCTGGTATTTAAGATATCCATAAGCCAGTGAAATGGACGCAAAAAAAAAAAAAAAAAATTCAAAAGTAAATAACAGTGTGAAAATGTGGTAAAATCTAAAAACGTGGTAAAAATCAGGTGAGGTCCTATTCTTTTTCTGCATTGCTTTTTAAACACTGTGGTTGGGCTTAGGGAAGTGGGTGAGTGAGTCAATCTGTGCTTTTTAAAACACTATTGGTTGGGTTAGGGAGAAGGGAGGCTGGGGGGAATCAGTCGATTGGTCAGTCAGTCAACAGCAGTCTTTGGTTGATTCACGTGAGAACAGCAGGCGGAAATGGCAATCGGAAGAGAAATTTAAGATTTGAAAAAGCGTACTCAGCGGCCTCTAATGGATTCGCGAAAACAAAAACTCCAAAAAATTTACCACCTGGGACATATTTGCCCCTCTCTTTAAATGTATATAGGGGTACATAATCAGAATGACACAGTGACAATATTTGCGCTTAGAAGATATAAAACTGATACAAAACATGTAAAGCTTGTAGTTTGTCATTTCCACCCAAGAAGATCAACGGTTTTCATCAAATCATAACCAATCAAATGCGCTCTAGTATCTGACATGCCCCGCCCCCTTCAAGACGCTTCTCATTTGCTTTTCATTTGATGCGCTTGAGCTCAATCACTCTCACTTACAGAGTGGTGATAAAACAAAATCCTGTTTTCAAAAAGGGGCTACACTATGTACCACCCTTTCTTCACGTTTCGGTTGAGATTACATCAAACATTGAATAAAAATGCACATTTCAAAGCACTTCACAGGACCTTTAACATACAAAGTAAAAGAAGATAATCCACTTGAGGGGTTGGTCATAACAGTGGGCAAAATACAAACAATATCAGATAAATCCCAGAACAAACTTTGGGCAATAAATTGACTTTATTCTTCAATGAACTTTTAATTCAGTTGCCTATGGGAGAAATGACTGTGGATAATAAAGAGCAGAAAACGGTCAAACTACTTACTCTACAAGCATGTATATGACTAAAAAGACAAAGTAATATAATAAGAAAACATCGGTTTGCAGCATCAAGCAGCAGAAAGAGCTGTTTTTATCATCCAAACTGAATGGAAGTAATTGAGACGTCTCAAGTCTCAAACCAAAAAGATTCCAATGTCACATATGAGCAAAAAATCAGGATTGGGTCACATTTAACTGGTAGTGTAAACGGGGCCTAAGAGAACCAAACAAAAAAAAGGTCAACATAACACTTCACATATGCTTTTTCTTAAATATTCAGTGTATTCTGTGCAGTATACAGTCATCATTCCATTCCAAACATAGTATCTATTCAGATAAAGCTAATATTTCTTAATGTTCTGTGCATTTTTTCAGAAACATTTTAGTGGGTGTGTTGCGTGACTGTGTGCAGTGGTGTTTTTTTGTGTGTGTGTGTGTTACTCCTTAAGTCCTTAAAATATCATCTTTTTATTATATGTATTATGTAACTGGTCAGCAATGGACTATGACTAAACTAAAGCTCAGGTCCATTACAACCCACACTGTATAGTACTGTATGTGCGGATCATATATAAACTAGTTGCTAGATAAAACTAGCATGGCTACTATTCTTTTGTTTTTAGATGGTTTATAATAGTTGTTTTTTTCAACCAAAAGATTGCTAAATTAAAACACACAGTGCATAAAAAAGTAAATGCATAGGTTGTTTTGACAAAAGCAAAAGATCTAGGATCAGAAAAAATAGGTTAATAGGTAATAAGAGGTCATTCTATCCCTGTTAGTATATGTAATACACGCAATATATCATGTGTACATATACGCAAAACCTCCGTCAGATGCATACCACTGAATTAAGTGTGAGATTAGCAAAACTACATGTGATTACAATGATTCTCTGTAAGAAACTGAGACAGACAGCTGTGCTAGACAGTACAGAGAAACTATGGTTTTACAGACACACCAGCAATGATAAAGAAAGATATGCCAACAAATAAAATGTTGAGGTCAAAGATGTAACCTGGTGGGTGGCACAGGCACGCCTTCAGTACACGCTGCACTTAAATGTGGGTGAGATATATCAATATAAATTGTTCTGGGGTTTACCACTGTTTTCTTTTTGGTATCTTTACTTTCCTTTCTGAATAAAGGCAAGCCATACTCATAGTACTGAATTAGCTATAGTAATGAAAAGTAGAAGAGTTTTTAATTATAAAACTAAGCATTTAATTAGGGTACAATACTATTGTATTTTTATTTTTTATATTTATGGAAGAAAATTGACCAAACGTGACCTTTATTTATAATTTTAATGCTTTTGGCATAAAAGAAAAATCTATGATTTTGACTCCTAGTATACATTTTTTGGAAACTGTTAAATTTCTGTGGTCCAGGGTCATGTGAGGGTTTGATATTTGATATAATTAATATTTATATGTATTTTGTGTCATAAAATCTTACATTACAGTGAGAATTTAAATTAAAAAACATCTTTTTAAAATGATATTGTTCTCAGTTTTATGACCCATGAACACTCATGGTTTGTAGACAAGAGCCCCTTTCACACATACAGACCTTTCTGGAAAATTAAATTTAAACTTTAATGAAAAAACTTAATGAACTGAATGAAAACATAAATTTGTTCTGGATATTTTGCGAAAAGAGAAGTTGTCAGATTACCAGTATTTGCCGGAATGCTGTGCTGTGTGAGTGCAAAAGGAATATTGTCAGAAACGGCACGTTCACGTCTAGAACGATCTTACATGAGATGTCTACTCCAGCCATCTAACCAGTCAGACGCATTCACGTCCACATGGTTTATGAAAATGAAAGCCTCTGAATATTTTTCCAGGCACATTTAGCTGTTAGATGTTAGTCAGATAACTTTTCTATGTTCCTTCTTAATGCCAACTGTGTAAAAAATCATCGATAAAATGCTTATGATAAGCTGTTTGTTGTACCTTTAAGCTTTGACGCATGTGCGCTGAGCACACACGCATTTTATGTACATCTCGACATGCGAAATTGTTCCTCTATATGGTTTCATCGAAGTTGTTCACAACACTTCTCCATCCACAGAGTTTGTATTGTAGTCAAATGTTTACAAATACAAGCGCTGCCACTTAGAGCTCATTTCTGGTTAATAATGTCAGAATTTACCTGTATTTTGGAATGGATGTGTGAATAGTCTTTTTTCCGGAAAAAAATCCTTAACGTCCTCACTTGTGTGAACAGAGCTTTTTTGAATTCATCTGTAAAGTTGTTCTGGAAATTTTCTGAATATTTACCAGTTTCACTGTGTGAAAGAGGCTAATGTCACATCAAAAAAGAAATTTAAAAAGTCGCTATTATGGGTTTTTGAAAATTACCTTCCATGCAGTGTATAACACAGCTCTAAGAGAATGAAAACATCCAGCTGATGTTTAAATCTGAAAGTGCACTGTTTAAAACTATTGATTTAACCATAAAAGAGTCGACTCAGAGTGGTTTAAATGAATCGTAGGGGTAACGAATCTTCAACCGTGTCGGCGTGACGTCAACTCGGAACTTAACGCCCCATTCACACGGAGCTTCAGCGTCAACGCATTACTGAAGGCGTGTCTTAAATTGGGGCTCGTCATAGAAGCGATCGTCATAGAAGCGTCAGCCGATGGAATTCAGTCAGCAATAAAACACTGTTTAGCTGGTGTATTGGCATACAGCGATCTGATTGGCTGACGCTTCCGTCGGCGCTTGAAAAGTTGAGCTAGTCCCAACTTCTGCAGCGAGCAGTGAGAAAGCGGCGCCGAAGGATCCACAATGCAGTTCGGCAATGCCTGATGTCACCCATTCAAAGTGAATGGGAAGCGTTGACGCTGACGCCCCGTGTGAATGAACGCACAGACCCAGAAAAATTGAAGCCACTGTAGCAAAAACAAGAAGAGGAAGACAAACACTTTAGCAGATCCCGGTTGAATCATGTTGCGAAAGTGCTGTGCTCTGAAGTGTGAGGGAAAGTTAGTGTTGTTTTCCCTATCCAAAGTTAAGGCTGTGAAGAGTCAGTGGTTAAAGTTTATTTTTGCAAAAATACCTCAGTATTATAGCCCAGCTTTGTGTGTTCCTTTCATTTTTCTGACGAATGCTAAAGCAATCTACTCGCTTACAATGGAGGATTCATCGGCTGTTTGTTAAAGGAAGGATCAGAAAAGACTATTGATGAGTCTGATTCCAGCGACGCTCCAGGGACAGACGAGTCTTCGCTGAGGCCATCTTCCAGCCTAAACCACGACGAATGAAGTTCTGCACAAGACTTTTGGCCAGCGGAGAAATTAAAATGGTCGTGCCCAACTGAGTCTGGTTCTCTCAAGGTTTTTTTTCTTCACTCCCATCAGGTGAAGTTTTTTTTCCCTCTCCGCTGTCGCCACTGCCTCGCATGGTTCAGGATTGGTAGAGCTACGCATCGATGAATTGGCTCTTCAGTGTTTGAACTCTCAGTAATGATTAAATCACACTGAACTGAGCTAAACTGAACTGAACTGAACTTAAACACTAAAACCTGAACCACACTGTTCCAGTTACTGAACCACACTGTTCCAGTTACTATGACCATTTATGTGAAGCTGCTTTGACACAATCTACATTGTAAAAGCGCTATACAAATAAAGCTGAATTGAATTGAATTGAATTGATTTATGGCACTTTGTCAGAGCTTGACAGTAACTTTACAGTACACAGTTCATGGATCAGTTTCTTCCTACACTTCACAAGTGTAAGTGTGATTAAAATAGTTGCCTCCTTGTTTTCTCTAGCTTGCAAAATGTGTATTTAATTGTGTTTTGTTACTTGTAATCACTCCACGTGGCCTGTATCTAGTTAACTCTTTATATTCTGATATTGTGTCTAAAACCACATTGAAAATGCGGGGCGTGCTGCATTCTTTATGGATTTAAACCCGTTTCTGAGCTCACAATCCTCTGTCGTTTGTTGTTGTTATGACCACCGTCAGCTGTTCCTTCACATGTGCGGCGGTCAAGTTTCAGAATAGTTCAGGTTTTGCCATTATGTGGATTAATACTGAATGTGTGTCATGGTTAAGAGTAGAGCAATATGCTGGTGTTTAACTGCATTGCTTTAATGCACTCCTGCATTGGGCTCACATATATACTTTGCACTCTAACTACTTCAAAATTGTTGATAAGTCATGGTGGGTGATTCTCTCTGTCTCATGCTGAACACAGACGACCAATCGCAACAGACTGGATAATCGGACCAATCAGTGCAGATTAGCATTGCACTAAGGAGGGGTTTGGGAACAAATGAATTGCTGAACAAATCATATGGAGGTTGGAATAATTAGGTAAAATAAATAAATGCATATTTTACGAAAATTAAAGTGTTTTTGACCTTGCATGCACATTAGACTGTTGTTGACGCCCCCAAAATCAAAATATGACCTTTTTAAATGCTTAATAGGGACTCTTTAATGTACAGTTGGAGTCAGAATTACCTGGTTTTGAAAAAATGAAACTCATTTTTGAAGAAAAAATATGATATAATATATTATAAAATGATAGGAAATGCTGTGAAAAATTCTATTCTAATCATTTTGACTTCAACTGTATTATAACAAAATTGGGATTTTGAAATGTTGCTGTTATCATTATTATAAAGATTATAGTACACGTTAAGGCCTACTATTGAAGAATGAACTACTGTAAAGTCATTTCGAACAAATAAAAGTCTAAAACAAAATCAGTTTAAAGTTTGTTGCAGAAGTTTGGAACAGAAAAAGCCCTGAAATACCAGTGGGCACTGGTGATTGCCTACCCTGGTCCTGTAATAACTCCAACAGCACATATTTCGGGAAATCTCTCTCATCTGATTCAACCTTTGGAGATCGCGAAGTCCCTTCTAATGAGCTGATGAGTGTAATCCAATATGTTTTATTAGGGAGACATACAAAATGTGCAAAGTTGGGAGGACTCCAGGACCTGGATTAGGAACCACTGCGTAATAGAAAGTCCTGGCTCTGCAACTGAGTTCATCTGGAACAGACAAATATGAACAATGAGTAAAATTTAGCAGAAGATCTTTCTGTTCCTATTTCTTTCATTTTTTTTCCTCCCTCTGTTTTGACTAAACACTGTGGTTGTAGTCATCAATTTTGAAAACTGAGACTGAGGTTTTTCAGATTTTCTGTTCTCTATATATTTTCAATGTTTGCAGCCTTTAGAAGCTAAAATGTTCTTCATGCTAAATGTCTAAATGTGTTTGAATTCCTGCTCCCAGGAATAATACAGTTTGATACCACTTTGACTGTCAAGCTTATTCAGTAAGTAGGCTTTGATGGCAAAATACCCAGTACATAATTGGCGATGAAGTTTTTCTATACAGTAAATTATACACAAAAGTAAGGCAGCAGCCTTTCTATTGAACTAATTGAACTAATTTCAAATAAAACAAAATTTGCCAGGATTCCAAGTTTTATGAAAATATTCGTTCTTGGGTGAAGGGCACTTGTAATGTACTTGTAATTCTATTTGTAGAGTGCATAATTAAGTATGGTTTACATTTGACCTGACCAAGTCTTGTTGCTATTAAGCTCCAATCAGTTCAAGATCTGCTGAACATTAGGATATTTCATATAGTGTAGTTATAGGAATTTGGTTATACACTCTCTGGAATAAAGGTAGAAAACCTGTCACTGGGAAGATACCTTTTCAAAAGTAATTTTTTTGTTCCTGTAACAGGTTCTTAGAGGTACATATTAATACGTGAAAAGATACAAATCTTTACCTCATAGTACTTAAAAGGTACAAATGTGAAATTTAAAGGTACAAAAGTGTATCCTAAAGTTATTACTGTGCAGATGTAAAGTACAAAAGTGTACCTTTTGAAAATGTACAGCCCCAGTTATATATTTTGTGCCTTTATTTCTGTAGGAACAAACCATCAGGTTGGTCCCTTAAGGCCAACATAGGCGCATTCTAAAAACGTACCCCTATATACATTTCTGGAAATTGGGAATTATGTAGCCAGAATTATATCTGCATTTCGTCTTTAAAACGAACACTTCGAGTTAGGTTGACACATTCCTTTTTGTGCTTACCAGCTGACCTCTTAACTCCATATGGACAGCTTTCTCACTGTTAACAGTTTGTCCAGTGGCTCACCGGCAAACTTAAGATGCAGAGAGGAGTTGGCTGCGACAATGGGGTTTAAGTCCGATGAATAACGGTTCCAGAAAGTGGGTAAGACTAAAACAGAAGTAAATAACAGGGTGCAAATGTGGTAAAAATCAGGGGACTCTTTTTTTCTGGATTTGTTTTGAAAGCACTGTCGGTTGGGTTTTGGGAAGTGGGTGGTCAGGTCAATCGGTACTTTAAAAACACTATTGGTTGGGTTTAGGGAAGGGGAAGGAGTTAATCACTCAGTCAGTCAGTCAGTAGAAAGCAGCTTCTGGTGGATTTAAGAAAGATGAGCACTCGCAAGAGAAATTTGAGATCTCAAAAAGTGTACACAGCTGGCACTGGTGGATTCTCAAAGAAAAAAAAAACATACCTCCTGGGACATATTTGGTGCTAGTTTATATAGAGCTATGTTTTCAGAATGAGCCTGGGTTGCTTAAGGAAGCAGTTGCCAAAAGTGGGGCTAGGTGGACAATTTAGGTTGCAATTAAAAAGGCATCAGCCTTTTAATTTATTTTTGCAGCCCCTGAGGTGTTAACATAATAATAAAGATACAGCAATAGCATCAGATGCAGAAGATTATTTTATGGCACCTGGTTAAACTTTCTGATACTGTTCAACACGCATGTGCATTAAAAATACATACAGGCCACAACTGAACATGGAGGATTGTCTCAGAGTGGTGGTCTTCAAAATTGAAACAACAATAAACTTGGGCCTATTGGCATGTGTGCACCATTGCATGCAAACTTTGTATATTTTAACCACCTCAGAGGATAGTAGGGGTCACGGGCTGAAATATTAGGAACCCCTGCCTTAGGAAATACATTTTTTCTTAAGTCCATTTTCCAGGTTGCATACACATGGTCACCAGGAATTCTGAAGTGATGTATTCCATCTGATTTTAAAGTAGGAGCTAATTTAGTTATCATTTTGTGTGCCGAAAAAACTTTTCAATTTTCATCAAACTTTCATATCAAAATGTTTGGGACGAAAACTCCTATAGACAACCAGGAGCAGGATTAAACACCCCGTCCTTGCATTTTGTCTCATGTTGAAATGCTTTTTTACTTAAAATTCAAATTACATAACTAAAATGTGTTCTGAATGCAATGTTTTGTTAGCTACTACTTCAAACATCGCACGTTGCCTCCTGCATGCAGCTGAACTGTGCACGGTTTTCAGTTGTTATGTAAAAGATTGGTGTGCTTCTCAAGTGGGTGAGAAAATTTTTGCTTCCCTGCCCACAGATGTATCTGAGACAGAGAGAGAGAAAGACAGAGGCAGACTGATAAACAGAGCGTGGGAAGAATGTCTCAGGGTATGGAGGCGGCCCCAGTGTACAAAACACCTGATCACACACACTCTTCCAATCTCAACATACTATTCCAGCAGGACCCGTGCAGGACATACATGTAAAAACACACCCTAAAAACGAATTCAGCTGTCCGTGTCCCTATCGATGGGTTGAACTCAAGGGGAAAATTCATGAGGAAAATGTTTGTTTATTATCTGGAGATGGTTGTTAAGTGCTATTCAGATGGGATTGATTTTAGCTGTGAAAGCCAGGTACGTATGTGTTATTTTAATCCCGTCTGATTCAAAACCATCTGTGTTTTCTTGCACGGCATCAATGAAACCTATGGAGTAAATTACACTCCTGCATGGCATTCAAACATGTGTTCAGATGGCAATTAATTCCCAAGAGACAACCGGTATCTGTTCTTAAGAATACTCACAAACCTGGCAATTACTTTTTATGTAATCACCCATGTCCATGGTGAATTTTAAGGATGTTTTCCTGAAAACTTCAAAGGGATACTTTAGTTGTCTTTTTTACAATAATAAATGACGAAGTCTCCAATAGATTTCTGTTATTACAAAGTCATAAAGTCACTGCGCCTTCAGCAAGCTCATTAAGCCAGATAAACCCCACAGAAGAAAAGGGATATCCCAGTATTGAAAGCAAAAGGCTGACAAATGGTTCATGACTCTATCACAATGAGGCTTTGAAAAAACAATACAGTTTTTTTTTAGCTGCAGAAAGACAAACCAGAGAAAGAGATTGAAAGTTAGCATCATATGCATGATTAAAAAGATGATTATTACTATTTTGGCTATTAAAAATAATTGTTTATAAAGGACAATTTATACTTCTGCATCAAATGCACATTGTTGGTCTCATGTACCCCTTGCTGTACTCTTTGCAGCCATTGCTTTACGTACAGCCCCAGCACAGATTTTGTGCCTTTATTTTTATAGGAACTAACCACCAGGTTGGTTCTTTAAGGCCAACCTAGGCTCATTCTAAAAAAGCGTACCGCTATATACATTTCTGGAGATTTTATTTATTTATTTATTTATTTTTGCAGCTTTTGTTTTTCACAAATCCACCAGAGGCCACTATTTATGCTTTTTTAGATCTCAAATATCTCTATTTAGTGCCATTCGCACCTGTTGTTTACACGTAAACCCACCAGAGGCCGTTGTCGACTGACTGACTGATAGACTGACTGACAGATCAACTGACCCACCCTTCTCCTTTCCTAAACCCAACCAATAGTGTCTTCAAAAGCACTGACAGACATGCCAACCCACTTCCCCAAACCCAACCGCAGTGTTTTAAAAAGCAATCCAGACAAAGAAAAGCCCTCGCCTGATTTTTACCACATTTTCAGATTTTACCACACTCTCACCCTGTTATTTACTTGTTTGTTTTAATTTTTGGCTTCTGTTTTTATCTTACCCACCGTCATGGTGGTCAACTCCTCTCTACGTCTCAAGTCTGCCAACATACATGGCGAGCTACT
This sequence comes from Danio rerio, assembly GCF_052040795.2. NCBI lineage: Eukaryota > Metazoa > Chordata > Actinopteri > Cypriniformes > Danionidae > Danio > Danio rerio. The sequence goes on along the minus strand of NC_141038.1, from coordinate 42,359,680 downwards.
GGTCAAATTGGTAACAGCGGGAAACCTGTCCATATGGAGGTAAGAGGTCAGCTGGCAAGCAAGAAAAAGAACAGCGTAATACTGCCATGTAGCATTTTTTTAAAAGATGAAATGCAGCCATTCGTACTTCTGGTACATAGTTTGTGATCCCCAGAAATGTTTTTGGGTTACGTTTTCAGAATGAGCCTGCGTTGCTCAGATGAACTATGGATGGATTTTTGCTTAAAATTGTTTAAGATTTGCCTGTTCCTGCCTCTTTCTTCCCTGAATGAATCTGAGATTAAGCTACCTCTACAGTACTGTGGCATCACATGCATTTCAAGCGTAAATTCAAAATACCACATTAGATCATAGAAACCCCATTGCCTTCTAGTGTTTCAGAAGTATTATTGGTAGAGTAGCACAGACAGTAGACAGAAATATAAATGCTCACCACGGCATCAGCTATGTGCAGGTTACTCACTGTGGGGTATGACAATCACTCAGTGCATAAGTATAAATCAGGCTTTGGTGTACTGGCTTGTAACTGACTGACACTTTCAGTGTCACAGCATTTCAGACTCTTCCCATCACTGACCTACACAACACTTGTGTTTATTTGTTGGACTGACATAGTTCTTGATTTGAGGCCAAGCCTCTAGTAGTTTCTGCCTCTTATTCTCAAGCTCTTCTGCACATGCAGAAACTGTGCCTGGTGTCCTGAGATTCAGTGTCTGAAGCCCTAAACGGAGACACAACATTAATGTCTCTCGGATTGCTCAGCCAGTGTATTATCCTCTGTTCGTCTGAATGAAGATACTGTCTCTGGAGAGGAAGAGAGGGGATAATACACAGCAGATCTGCCTTTCCTTTAAATCTGAAAAGGATTTTGGGTTATTACCTTCCATGAGGCTTTCTTTTGAGTATCTCAGTTTGATTCTTTCTTTCTTTTACAGTTCAATATTAGTGCAGTATTCTTATGTCATATTGCTGCTGGTCCTCCATGTGCCACCGAAACAGAGATGATAAAGTGGAATATGCTCCATCAAGAATATTCTGAAACCTTTGTGTCTTTTTTTATCTCTAAGTCTCCATGAAATGTATATGTGCTCTTCTTTTTTTTTATAGTAGTGCTTGTGTCTGTGCAATATATTCATTTGTAAAAATGTATTTGTCCTCATAATCTTTTATCAAATGCCATAACCTTCCCTTACTCCTTTGAAATGACTTCACTTCTATTTATATTACATAAATATATAATTATATATTTAAACTAAACCTGGTGAGAAATCTGAACTGTCTAAGCTACCTTAGTGTATTAAAGATGTTAAAGACTGGATAAACAACAACTTTCATCTTTTAAACTCAGATAAAACAGAATTGTTACTTATTGGGCCTAAATCCTGTACACGGTAGATCTCACAACTCGACCTGCAATTAGAGGGATACAGAGTTAGCGTGAAATAAAAGATCTAGTCATATTAGACAGCAATTTAACTTTTGAAAATCATATATCCCATGTCACAAAAACTGCCTTCCTTCAAATGAGAAATATCGCTAAATTACGAAGTATCCATTCCAGATGCAGAAAAACTAGTCCATGCTTTTATGACTTCTAGGCTGGATTACTGTAATGCTCTGTTTGCTGGCTGCCCAGTATCCTCTATTCATAAACTTCAGCTAGTACAAAATGCAGCTGCCAGAGTTCCTACCAGGTCTAGAAAATGAGATCATATCACCCCAATTTTATCCTCCTTAAACTGGCTGCCTGTTAAGTTTCATATTGATATTAAAATATTGCTCCTTACCTATAAAGCTTTAAATAATCTAGCTCCTGTTTATCTAGCCAACCTTCTTTCTCGCTACAATCCAACCCACTCTTTAAGATCTCAAAACACAGGGCTTTTGGATGTCTGGAGGTAAAGGAGGTCAAACCTTCTTATTTATGCCTCCCAAACTCTGGAATAGCCTTCCTGATAATGTCCATGGATCCGACACACTCTCCCAATTCAAAACTAGATTAAAGACCTATCTTTTTAATAAAGCATACACTCAGTGCATCACTCAGCGGTATAATACATGAATGTGCCCCACTCAGGTTTTTGCATCTCGTTTATATACACTATGAACAGCAGCAACCCTAATCATTATCTTTATTCTCAATTTCCACTTGGGCATACTCATCCCGAGGCCCTCAGACTATGCAGCGCCACTGATTCGATCCAAGACCAGCGATGAGATAATCCCAAGGTTTCCATAATCCTGGACCAGGCCATATCCTGAGCAGCTGCTGTGGTGGTCATGGAGGAGACTGATCAGTCGCTTGGTCAGTCAGTCAGTGAGTTAGTCAATAGCGGCCTCTTGTGGATTTACGTGAGAACAGCAGGCGCAAATGGCACTCGTGACAGATATTTGAGATCTGAAAAAGTGTACACAGCGGCCTCTGGTGGATTTGCGAAAACAAAAACTAAAAAAAAAGGAGCTCCTGGGACGTATTTGGTACTCTCCAGAAATGTATATAGCAGTACGTTTTCAGAATGAGGTTGTATTTAAAATGAGCTGAAACATCACAGTTCTTTTTTTTTTGACAACTTAACTGTTTTATGTTCAATCCACTTAAACTTGTATAAACTTATAAGTTAACTTAATTTCTTAATGGTGCTCAAACACAAATCGACTGTGTGGAACCCAGCATTTTTAACAGTGTAGTTGCCATCCATTTTCTTTTTGTTGGCAATATTACATATATCAGTTTTTATTCAATAGTCAAAGTGCTTTCCTGTGAAGGTGATGTAGAGTTTATTTAAAATAAGAGGATAGGATATCAATGAAAAACAAATGCTGGTCTTAACAATAGACACATTTGAATGTACAGTATGGTAATACAAGCTGGGAACAGGATTACTACCATTCTCATTCTACATGATTATCTTGATAATCAGAGTGCATGTGTCACATTCTTGTTCTGTTTTATATTAGACTATTCAAGTTGTCTTCTTAATTGTTAATTAGCTCACAGCCTCACACATATTCTGTTTTTTCATGATTACTTGATTAGTTATGAGTACAGTCTCATTTATGTTGAAATGTACTTGTTGTTCTGACTCTCATGCACATGTTCTCCATGCATTAAAGGTTTTTAGACTATATTTGTGCATTTACTTACACAGCCTTTTCTCTTCCTAACTCTCCGTTTATCACTCTGGTGGCTCTTATCAGCCCCTTGGGTCATTCTCAATCTGCTCCAACCTGGGGTGTGAATCCACCTAGCTCTGACAGATTCATCTTGGCATGAGGAGCCTGTCTTAATCTCCAGCCATTGATGTCTGTAACCCCATGTTGGTTCCCCAACCCGACAGTTCTTCTTAACATTTGCCTGTTATCCTACTGGCTCCACTGGACTCCCCTTTATGACCTCAATTTGGTTGTTCATCGAGACCCCTTTACAACTGGATTATCCAGCTTCCCCTCCTCTCTCTATCCCCATGGCTCCACCAAATGCCTTTTTACCTTGCTCTCCACCTTTGTTTGTAGTAACTCACTCTGTTTCCAGTCTCCCGGGTGCCGGCCTCTACTTCTTCCAGCTCTACCAGGTTCACCTCTGCTTCATTTAGCTCTGTCTTGTACCTGCAGTGTCACCCTGGCTAATTGGCTCTTTTTCTGCCAGTTTTCCTCATGGTGTTGTCAACAAAATCTCCACCATGCTTTATTCATCACTTGAGTCCACTATAGGTCTATGTCCTCTATGTTGTTATATTTTGGGCTCTATCTGGCTCTATCATCCTGCTACCTTCCTTACCTTGGTCAGCTTGAGGACTTACCATTCTCTTCCCGTTTACCTGTCTGATTTATTTTGATATTCTCTTTGGTTGATAATAAGCTCAAACCTGCTCGGTTTTCTTCTTGATCATGAGTGTATTCACACAAGTCTTGTTTGGTTTAATTGTTTAAAACTCAAATTGGTTTTTTTGCTTACCTGCAGTGTCACCCTGGTTAGTTGGCTGTCCTTCTGTGCCTCAACCTCCATTGGCTCTCTTTATGTCAGTTGTCTCCATGGAGTTGTCAACAAAATCTCCACCATGCCTTCTTCATCCCTTGAGACTACCGTAGGCCTATGTCCTTGTTGCTATAATGGTCTCTATCTAGCTCTATCCTCCTGCTGCAATCACTACTCTGCTCCCCCTGTCCCTATTACCAGTTCCCTGTTCCTCACCTACCACGTATTCTCCTCCAAATCAACTTGAGGACTTACCTATTTAGGACTCATTTTGGCTTACCATTCTCTTCTCGTTTACTTGTCTGATTTATTTTGATATTCTCCTTGGTTGATATTTAGCTCACACCTGCTCAGTTTGTTTCTTGATCATGAGTGTATTCACACAAGTCTTGTTTGGTTTGATTAAATCAAACTCAAGTTTGTTCTGTTTACCTGCAGTGTCACCCTGGCTAATTGGCTCTTCTTCTGTGCCTCAACCTCCATTGGCTCTTTTTTTCTGTCAGTTGTCTCCACCTTGGTGTTGTCAACAAAATCTCCACCTTGCCTTCTTCATCCCTTTAGTCTACCGTAGGCCTGTCTTTGTTGCTATAATGGTCTCTATCTAGCTCTATCGTCCTGCTGCCTTCACTACTCTGCTCCCCCGTCCCTATTACCAGTTCCCTGTTCCTCACCTACCGCTTATCCTTCTCCAAATCAACTTGAGGACTTACCTTTTGAGGAATCATTTTGGTTTACCATTTTCTTCCCGTTTATCTGTCTGATTTATTTTGATATTCTCCTTGGTTGATGATAAGCTCACACCTGCTCAGTTTTTTTCTTGATTATGAGTGTATTTACACAAGTCTTGTTTGGTTTAATTAAATCAAACTCCAATTTGTTTTCTGTTTACCTGCAGTGTCACCCTGGCTAATTGGCTCTCCTTCTGTGCCTCAATCTCCATTGGTTCTTTTTCTGCTAGTTGTCCCCATGGTGTTGTCAACAAAATCTCCGCCATGCCTTTTCATCCCTTGAGTCTACTGTAGGTCTATGTCCTTGCTGCTATTTCGGTCTACATCTGGCTCTATCCTCCTGCTGCCTTCACTACTCTGGTCCCCCTATCTCTATTACCAGTTCCCTTTCCCTCACCTGCCACTTATCTTTAGATATTCCCCTTGGTTGATAAATCACACCTGCTTAGTTTCTTCTTTATTATGGGTGCATTCACATCTGTCTTGTTTGGTTTGATTGAATCACACTCAAATTTGTTTTCCGCTTAGTTGTTTTTTTTCTTTTTTTGACCAGTTGTGAATACAGCAAAGTGCTCTCTGAGGTACAAATGAACCAAGACCCAGGTGAAAAGGTATCCAAGTGAACACCATCATTAGCCAACTAAGGTCAAGTTTCGTAGTTACAAACATAGTTTGTTGATTTGTCGCTTCCCAAATACATCTTTCCAATGAACATTCGCAATCTTTGTCGCAAACTTGTATGCTTGCAACTACACCTCTAGAGCTGTAGTTAGAAGCATAGTTCCTGGCTGTGTTCTATTCCCAGTTATCCCCCATATGCCCTGTTTATTTAGAAGGTTCCAACATTGAAATTTGCATTGATTTAAAAAAACAACATTAAAGTCACCTCTCTTGTAATTTTCTTTCAAAGTATTTTGTAAACTTCAGATTTGTCATTTTGAACACAGCCGTGGCTCATGATGAAAGTTATAGATGACATATTATTTAAAAGCGATATTTATGTTACGTCTCCAAAGCTTGTGAAAACACAAATATATAGCATATGTTAATGGTTTAAATTTATATTAGGTTATTTATTAAGAAATATATCTGTATTGTACATGACATAATCCTGTTGGTTAGAACATTTCTGCAGTGCTTTGAATGAGTCAAAGTTCTAAAGATACACTTTCAAAACATTAATAATAAATAAAAAAAAAACAATAACATAGTAATAATTATTATTATTATTTATTTATTATTATTAAGTTACTTTATGTAAATTACAATTATTAACAATTTTTAGGATTTATATATGAGGTTAGAACATGTGTTAGCTATAGTTTTATGTTTTACAATAGAATATGGAATATTCTCAATAATATTTGTAACGGAAACATATTAATTGAATTACATATTTCAAATAATATCGAAAATAAGTGCATGTTTGTTACAAAATTAGAATCAAAATTTTTTTTTTTTTTTTATGTGTGTCTGTGTAAAACAATAAAATTTGCACAAAAAAATGATGGTTTTTTTCTCTAAAGAAGGTGTTACTCCATCCTGTTTAGAGTATCATTATGGGCATTTTCCAATACAACTAGTGTGGTTCAAATTAAAGATCTGTGACAGAGCAACTACGGTTTTGGGAAACACTCATCACTACATCGTAGTATGATAGTTCAGCAATAAGTTATGTCTGTGTTTGGAAAACGCAACCCAGTGTAGCTGATAGCTGCACAGCAAACAGCATGTCACAAAAACAAACCTTTCTGTCTAACAAATGGCTGACTTTAGCAAGTGTGTGGTTTTGTTTAAAATGTCTGGTTCGCTTGCAAAAACAGCAGTGTGAAAGCGAACCACAAAAAAAAAAAAAAAAGTGAACTAGCAAACTTCTTAACAAAATTTTGCATGTGTATTAGTTCTGGGTCTCATTTACAGTTGAAACCAGAAGTTTACATACACTCTAAAAAAGAAACATAACCATTTAAAAAAAAAAAATGTCTGATGGTAAATCATACTGAACTTTTTTTTTTTTTTTAGGTCTGTTAGGATTACCAAAATGATTTACATTTGCTGAATGCCAGAATAAAGAGAGGATTCTTTTTTTTTATTCATTTCTAGACAGTCAAACGTTTACATATATTTCCTTGGTATTTTGCTTTTAAACTTTATTACTTTGGTCAAATGTCTTTGGTATCCTTCCACAAGCTTCTCACAATAGTTTGAAGGAATTTTGGCTCATTCCTCCTGACAGACTTGGTGTAACCGAGTCAGATTTATTGGCTGTCTTGCTCACACAAGCTTTTTTCAACTCTGCCCACAAAATTCCTATAGGATTGATATCAGGGCTTTGTGATGGCCACACCAAAGCATTAACTCCTTAAAGCACATTTTAACTAATTTGGCAGTATGCTTAGGGCCATGGTCTGTTTAAAAAAACCATTTGTGGCCAAATTTTTATTTCCTGGCTGATGTCTTGAGATGTTGCTTCAATTTTTCTACACAGTGTTCTTTCTTCATGATGCCATCTATGCTGTGAAACAGTCTCTCCTGCAGCAAAACAGCCCCACAACATGATGCTGCCGCCCCCATTCTTCACAATTGGGATGGTGTTCCTAGGCTTGTAAGCTTTCCCCTTTGTCCTCCAAATGTAACACTGGTCATTATGGCCAAACAGGTCAATCTTAGTTACAGGACAAAAATTATTCTTTTTCCCAGTGCAATTTAGCAAATTGTAATCTGGATTTTTTTGTTGATTCTAGCTTGTTGATTTTCCCATGTTGTCACACAAGGTAGCAGTGTGTTTGAGGTTTTTCTTAAATACTATTCTACAGTTGTGCCTCCAATTAGAGGTCCCAACCAGATTTCTGCGGCGCGGGAATAAATTTCCAAATAAATCGCGGGAGCGGTCGGTAACTGGATTAATTTGGGACGGGAGCGGGCTGTCTAGCAATATCGCTCCCGACTCCCGAGCGAGCATGCGTATGTATGTGTGTAAATGAAATAGCGCGATGCTGTGTTTAGCTTGTTTGTTGTTGTGTGTGTGTGTGTGTGTGTGTATGTGTGGCACGCATGTATGAAAGGTGTGTGTGCGCACGCGAATGAGAGAGAGAGCTTTGCCTGTGTGTGTGCTTGGTGCTTATGTGTGTGTGTGTGTGTGTGTGTGTTAGTGCGCGCGCGCGAATGAGAGAGAGAGAGCTTTGCCTGTGTGTGTGCTTGGTGCTTATGTGTGTGTGTTAGTGCGCGCGCGAATGAGAGAGAGCTTTGTCTGTGTGTGTGTATGGTGCTGTGAGTGTGTGTGTTTAGCTGTATAGCTGGGTGATTTTCGGTTTTATCCCCCCCCCTCTTTAGCGGGATCGGGTGCAGCGGGTAGAAAACGGGGCGGGTCGGGCAGCGGGACAACAAATGCTTAATATAAGCAGGAGCGATCGGGTTCGGGCTAAAACCTGGCGGGTGCGGGAGGGAGCGGGATTCAAAATTTAGTCCCGCACAGATCTCTACCTCCAATTAACTCAAATGTTGTCAATTAGCCAATCAGAAACTTCCAAAACCTTGACACCATCATCTGAGCTTTTTCAGAGCATAATAATCTTATTGTGTGTAAACTTGACTTTCAAGAAGAGTTATAACAATTTCTCAAAAAAAATATCTCTCTCATTATTCTGCTATTAAGCATGACTGAAAAAAATGTGATATTTCTAACTTACCTAAAAGAGAAAACATTAACATCTGACTTTTTAAAAAATGGTTATGTGCCTTTTTATACAGTAAATGTAAACTTCTGGTTTCAATGGTATGTTTAATTGTAGTTGTTGTTCTTATTCTTCTGCATTATCTCTCTGTGCTTGATAGACCTTTTGGACAATATTTTGAATTTGTGCATGTTTTAACTACAATTTATTGCTTGTTATCAAATTAAATACAACCCTTTTCCAATGTTTCTTGTTTAAGATTTTGTCTAAGACCAAGTGATATCCTTTGATACTTTGCCTCTCCCTTCCTCTCCTGTCATGCATCCAAAGTCTACAGGAAAAATCCCAGGAGATTTTAAAGTAGGCTACGAAACCAAACAGCTCTCTTTAATGCCATAAACCAGTGTTACCGTACTCTTTTGTAACCAGGGCTTTGTAATATTTGTGTCACTGATAAAAAGTCTATCTTTTTAGGGATAACAATATGTGTGTGTTGCAAAACCAGAAGGTTATTATGCCCATAATACCTTTTTGTACGTCACGCAGTATCACAGTTTAAAACCATCATTCAGATCAAACAATGGAGCAACACCCTTGTTTAATGTGTTTCCTAGAAGTGTGTTTTAATGACATCGTTACACCAAAGTTTACTGATGATTAACAAATGTTATGCAACTTTTTCAGACAGTGTGTTATTGCTGAAAACAACTGCTGATAGCGGTCACCTAGCGGCTCAGCCCTGGTCATTTCTGTCAGTGATTACAATCAGTGTGCATCAGGGGAAAAAATGTTTCCATGCTACTGCGTAAACACTGCGGAACGAGAGCCAGAACAATCTCAGCATCTGACATACTCTGTTATTTCACACATAAAACAGTCAACCTTAGGTCATCTGGAGTGACACAAAAGGAATTGTTATGTTTTATGCATAAACCAAAGAAAATTAAGTCAAAGTTTGGGGCCGATTACATTCATGTTTAAGTGATATTGGGATATGTTTAGGTCATATAAAGTGATTATAAAATCAGATTATAGGTAATGAGATTATTTTTTTTAAATAATAGATGTGGTTATTTTGCATTTTCTATTTATCAAATAATAATAATAAAAAATAATATTTTATAGGTGAAAAATAATTAAATATATTGTAGCGAGGCAGAGGGAAAACACAAACACAGTTGAGTTGAGTTACAAACAAGTCCCCGGAGGATGCTTTATTTACACGTGAATTACGTGAATATATGGTGCTCTTCTTGAGGTGCGTGCTCGAGTGCTCCAGGGAGGTGGTGAAGGATGGTGAGAGTTCTGGTGCTGGATCGTTCACGAGCTGGAGTCGGCTGTAGAAGAGACAGAGAGACATAAGCGTTAGTGCAGGGAGTCATGTGTAAATGAAGCTCGTCTCCCTCCTGTGTGGGGCTGGCTTATATCTCTCCCTGGCTGATGAGGTCCAGCTGTGAGCGATCCGGTGCTGATGAGGTTCCAGCTGGGGTGAATATGTGACCAGGGCGACGTGGCATCAGTAGACTCGCTACAATATATACACACATTATTAGGTACACCTGTCCAACTGCTCCTTAATGCAAATTTCTAATCAGCCAGTCACATGGCAGCAACTCAATGTAATTAGGAATGTAGACATGATCAAGACGGTCTGCTGCAGTTCAAACCGAGCATCAGAACGGGAAAGAAAGGTGATTTAAGTGACTTTGAACGTTTTATAGTGTCAGACAGGCTGGTCTGAGTATTTCAGAAACTGCTGATCTACTGGGATTTTCACACACAACCATCTCTAGGGTTTACAGAGAACGGTCAGAAAAAAAAGAAAATATCCAGGTAGCGGCAGTTCTGTAGGCACAAATGCCTTGTAGATGCCAGAGGTCAGAGGAGAATGGCAAGATTGGTTCCAGCTCATAGAAAGGTAGTAACTCAAATAATACACAACACGTTGAACCTTGAGGCAGATGGGCTACAGCAGAAGAAGACCAAATAGGGTGCCACTGGTAAGAACAGGAAACCGGGCCTATAATTTGCATAGGCTCACCAAAATTGCTCAATAGATAATTGGAAAAACGTTGCCTGGTCCGATGGGTCTCTAGATAGTCTGATGGATTACTGCTGCAACATCAACACCATGACAGGATGAATCCATTCTGCCTTGTATCAACGGTTCAGGCTGGTGGAGGTGGTGTAACGGTGTGGGGGATTTTTTCTTGCCACACTTTGGGCCCATTAGTACCAAATGAGCATCGTGTCAACACCACAGCCTACATTAGTATTGTTGCTGACCATGTCCATCCTTTTATGACCACAGTGTACCCATCTTCTGATGGCTACTTCTAGCAGGACAAGGGCGCCAGTGTGCTTACCACACACCAGCTATTGGTGGACAGGAGAGACAGTGATTGAGCCAATTGGGGGACTGAGATGATTAGGAGGCCAGGATGGGTAAAGGCCGATTTAGAGTATTTGGATAGGACACCAGGGTTGCACCCCTACTCTTTACAATAAGTGCCATGGGATTGTTTTAATGACCACAGAGAGTCGGGACCTCGATTTAACGTCTCATCACTAGCTACGTTTCCATCCACCTATTTTATACGCATTTTGGATATGCGCATAAAAAATTGAAAGGAAAAGAAACCAGAATGGCCAGACTGGTTCCAGCTCATAGAAAGGCAGTAACTCAAATAATACACAACACGTCGAACCTTGAGGCAGATGGGCTACAGCAGAAGAAGACCAAATAGGGTGCCGCTGGTAAGAACAGGAAACTGGGCCTATAATTTGCATAGGCTCACCAAAATTGCTCAATAGATAATTGGAAAAATGTTGCCTGGTCTGATGAGTCTCTGGATAGTTTGATGGATTACTGCTGCAACATCAACACCATGACAGGATGAATCCATTCTGCCTTGTATCAACGGTTCAGGCTGGTGGAGGTGGTGTAACGGTGTGGGGGATATTTTCTTGCCCCACTTTATGCCCATTAGTACCAAATGAGCATCGTGTCCACACCACAGCCTACCTGAGTATTGTTGCTGACCATGTCCATCCCTTTATGACCACAGTGTACCCATCTTCTGATGGCTACTTTCAGCAGGACAACGGCGCCAGTGCGCTCACCACACACCTGCAATTGGTGGACAGGAGAGACAGTGATTGAGCCAATTGGGGGAATGAGATGATTAGGAGGCCAGGATGGGTAAAGGCCGATTTAGGGTATTTGGATAGGACACCAGGGTTGCACCCCTACTCTTTACAATAAGTGCCATGGGATTGTTTTAATGACCACAGAGAGTCAGGACATCGATTTAACGTCTCATCACTAGCTACGTTTTCATCCACGTATTTTATACGCATTTTGGATATGCGCATAAAAAATTGAAGGGAATCGACAAGATGCGCATAAATTTAGAAAAATGCGCATAAAAAACATTTGCACATAACTGAGCAGGATAAACTTTTTATTCGAAAAGAAAAGATGCGCATAAACTGCAATAGAAACACTTTTACCAAACAAATTCCAGTATGCCCATTAAAAAAGGTCATGAAGTTTTGTTATGAGAGATCATGTGATGATAAAAATGTGTGTGAATAGATTTACCAGCAGGCTGAGCACACTGTAAAACATCTGAAATGTTATTTTGGTAGTTCTAAAATGCCTTAACCATTTCAGTTTAATGTTATTATATTATTAATGACCTCCACAATCAAGAGCGTCTGTGCTCCACGTCTGACACCTTCAAACGTCACCGCACGTTCTCTACAAGTTATTTATTAAATGACAAAAATATCAACGCAGCTTCTCCTACTGCAGCATATTCTGTTTTTACTGTTGATATTTGGCATCAGTTAATCAGTAAGTGCTGATTTTGTTTTCTTTGATTTGTCGGAGGGAAACACTGCTTTATTCGCACATCTTTTATGCGATAATTCAGTTTTGCGCATTAAGTTAATTCGCATTTTTGGATGGAAACATAGCTACTGGCAGTATAGTTTCATCTTCACTATGGCCCCGTTTACACTAATGCGTTTTAGTTTGAAAACGCATAAGTTTTGCTACGGTTACGCCATCCGTCCACACTACGCCGGAGTTCTCGAGCGCCGAAAACGGAGCGTTTCGAAAACGCTGGAGAGGCCGTTTTCATTCTGAAACGCTGCTGCTCCGTCTCAGTGTGGATGGGGAAAGACGGAGACATCTGAAAACGGAGGCGGGGCTGCAGACATTCGCCTCTCTGATTGGGGCTTTTCCTCAATATTAAGTAGCCTAACACACAGTTCAGTCCTGAATCTTCTCCGTGTAAGTTTAGACTTCGCAAGTTTGATCACGGCTGCATCTCTTCTTCTCAGTTTGATATGGAAAACATACCGAGGACACGCATCAATCTTCACAGGGAACCGTGTACTTTATAACTTTATTCACATCACCTTGGCTACGTTGTTTCACTTTCTCAACAATAAAATGTAAACTTGATATAAGGAACTGCCTATTTTTATTTTAATATTAACAACTAAACAGACAGCAGAAATGTTGAGGCGTCGTGCTGCATGAGCGTCATCTTCACTGTGTGGATATTTATAACAAAACGGAGCCGATAACAACTGCCTCCTTTCAATTTCAATGAAAATACGAAACACACCTTCTCTTTTGCTGAATATCAGTTTTAATAATCGATTATGGCCATTATAAAAGTATAACATACAATAAGTTTATACATTATAGGAAATAAAGGCAAGCGATCAGTCAATATACAGAATGTAGGCTACGTGGTTACATTAATCATTAACTTATCTTTGCGCTCAGCCAAAACACGTTACCTGAGAACAAGTAATAGATTCCAATGACCAAAGTCAGGGAATATGTCGTTAGATAAAGACAACAAGATGAATGAAATATCACGTTTAATAAATATAGTGAGATTAGATCCAGCGGGAGATGCTTGATGAGAAGTCCGACTAGCAGAGCTCTCATCTGGGTAGATGGGCTCCAGCGATTGCCAAAGTGTGTGTGTGTGTGGTCACGTGATGTGCGTTTTCAGCGTTTTGGTGTGGACGGAGAGCAGTTCAGAAACGCTGGGTAAAACGCGAGTGTGGACGCGGATCGTTTTCATTCTAAAACGCCGTTTTAAAACTAAAACGCACTAGTGTAAACGGGGCCTTAATTAGGACTCACACAGACCACAAGTTGAGCGCCCCCTGCTGGCCTCACTAACATCACTTCCAATATGAACCTAGTTTTCCCATCCAAGTACTGACCAGGCTCAACCCTGCTTATGCCGAGTTCAGACTGCATGATTTTAGCCCAGATTTTGACTCGCCGACAGGTTTTGAGAAAGCACCAACAAATGCCTGAAATCACAGGCTAATCGGTGCTACCTTACATGAGTGACAATCACACAGTCTGAACTTAAAAGACACGATCAGAGAGAACCGCAAATGAGTCGCCGACGCCTGTGAGATATTTGGCGTGCTAAATATCTGGAGCTGACGGCGATTCAAATCATGCCGTGTGAAATAAGTTTTCACTGAAAATAACATCGCCGATCGCCTACAGCCAATGAGAGCAGCATTCACTTGTGTGTGTGTGTATCTGCAGGCCAGCGGGAGGTTAAGGGAGAAGTTAAAAGCGCTCATTTTCGGTTTATATGGACCCAAAAATTGAGTAAAAACTAGTAGACGTTTGACAGGAGCACCTGTGTCTCTTTGACGTTTCATACAGAAAGTCGGAAAAGAAAGTTGAGGAGAAATTGCTAATTCCCTTCAAACCCAGGTGAGCAAATATGTACAATTTCTACCCCATTAAAGGCTTCTTTCTCATTTTGTAGTTAATAACAAAAGGTATACGACGTGTTTTTGGCTGTGAGACGTAGTTCGGACAAAGTTGTCGGCGATTCTTCCTATTGTAAAGTCATGCAATGTGAAACACCCTGTCGCTAATCCATCTTGCAGTGTAAAAAAAGCAGCGACAAAACGCTAGCCCAGATATTCATGCAGTGTGAAAACATCTGTTACACGACTACTTTGAAAGTCATGCAGTTAGAACAGCTTCAGTGAGTAACTGGTCTTGGGCTGCAGAGTGATATGGCAAATAAAAAATAAATAAATACACATTACCATTACCTGTAAGATATATATTTTAGTCATTTCCAACCGCTATTGACAGGTTTGCATCGTAGTTACATGGTTTTAAGTTTCTGTGGCTCAGCTGATGGACATAACCAGAGCAGGATGAAGTCTAATTCAGGAGCAGCTAAAAATAGATCACATTCCATGTCCGGTCAACCCATTATTGATCAGCTCATTTATGCCTGTAATGCCTCAAGCTGAGAGCAAGAGAGAGGGATACACTTTATGTCATGAGCGACTGTTAGTGTGTAATCAGGATAGCTGCAACTTTGGACTGATCATGTTCAAATATAACAAGTAATACACTTTCCTTCACAAAGAAAACTGCCATTTTGCCTATATGAGACACATTCTTACCCAGTGGTGTAAAGTAACAAATTACAAATCCTCCAATTATCGTAATTAAGTATTTTTTCTCAGACATTGTAATTTACTAAGTAGCTTTAAAAATGCATACGTTTACTTTCCCTTTAGTACATTTATATTGCTGTATCGTTACTTTTACTCCACTACTTGCCTTCAACCTGCACTCACTACTTTATTTCTTTATTTCTTGTGTATGGTGATTGGCTAAAGTAGAAAAATCAGTCCTGCAATTCCTGTCCAATCAAATCGCACATAGAAAGTAAATCGCATCATACTGAATAACCTCAAGACTTGAGCGCTTTATAATGTAAATGCAGCAAGCCTTTTGGAAGCATTAAAAATGTCCCAGATGTCCAACATCTTTACACGCAATGACCTAGAGACTGTGTACAGACTGCATGTCACCGATGAAAAAATGAAGGATGTCTGAAATTTGCCTGAAACAGCCTTAAACCATCACTAAATGGAACAAATGCACAATAGAAGGAAGGCTCGAAGGAAGAAAAGAAGGAAGGGTCAAACAAGGAATGGAAGAATGGACCGAATGAAGGAAGGACTGAACTAATGAAGGAAGGATTCAAGGAAGGATTGAACTAACTAAGTAACGAAGGAAGGAATGAATGAATAAACAAATGAAGGAAGGAACAAAAGAATGAAGGAACGAACAAATGAATGAGTGAAGGGAGGAATGAAGAAAGGAAAAATTGAATAAAGGAATGAACAAATAAAAGACTGAAGGACAGAACAAACAAACAATGGAAGGAAGTAACGAATATGGTAAAATCACTAAAAGCATTACAGAATATTACGTTTACACATCCCTGCACAAATTGCATGTAAATGCATCAACCTTTTACTGTGTAATACTCACTACTCTTGAGTACTTTTAAAAGGGCTACGTTTTTCTCATAATTTGAGTAATATTTACAACAGATACCTTTACTCTACTTGCACTACATTTTTAGGCAAGTAATGATACTTTTACTTGAGTATGCTTTTCAGTACTCTTTCCACCACTGGGTTCACCTTTGGTTACTACAAGTTATCATCCTGTTATATGGCAGCTGTACTTTATGATTGAATCTAAATGAATAACTCAGAACAACCATTAAAAAAGCTCAACGTTACTAGTGAAACATTTAAACGTAAATGAGACAACACCGATTCCACGATAACATGTTAAAATGTTACTACATTGACGTTTCTGCAGTATTTGAGTAGACATACCTTGTAAAAAGGGGCTGAGAAGGATGAGGTGGACTATAAAATTATAGTGTGACATCATTTTGTCAAACAAACAATATGTAGTTTATGATTTGGGCTAGTCATGTCACTGCTAAACTCTACTACACAGAAATAAAGGTACAGGAGCTGTTACTGGGGCAGTACTTTTTTTTAAAAAGTACATATTTGTATCTGAAGACTCCATAATGGGACCTCAAAGTTACGTTTTAGATACTAATATGCACCTTTTAGGTACCACTGTGGACTCTTTGGGTACAAATATGTATCTTTAAAAAGGTACTGCCTTAGCGACAGCTCCCATACCTTTATTTTTAAGAGTGTACTTGGTAAATGTCAGGATAAAAAATATTCCAAGACTCATTATAAAAGATTTAATGTTCTTGCAGCAAGGGAACAATTAAGAAGGAACACAAAAGGTTCCATTCTGGTTGCTCCAAGGGCAGTCCTTTGAGTCCAGTTTATTTGCAGGCATACAAACAGATGATGATGCATTGTCTTTAATCATTGGTCTAAACAGTGTTTGGTAGAATCCTATTGATCATATGATCAAATCATTGTCAGCATAATATTCCTGCAACTGGCACATTCCAACAATTCAACTGATTTAAACAACCCAGCCTCATTGTGGAAACGTAGCCCAGCGGACGTTTCTGCAGACCGCGAAATACGTCCCGGGAGGTACGTATTCGAGCAGTTTTTGTTTCCGCGAGAGGCTGCTGTGCGCGCTTTTCGAACGCCTCTCGGGAGCGCGCGCCATTCACGCCCGCGCTTTTCTCGCGTGAAAAGCCGCCGGAGGCCGCTGTGGAGTGATCGTCCGTCCGATTGACTGGCTGAAGGACTGAACGATTGACCGGGCGGCCGACCCAGCCTTCCTCCTCCTCCTCCTGCCCTAAACCCAAGCGAGGATTTGCAAAAGCTGTCCAAAAAAAAAGGCAAAAGCCCTTGTCCGATTTTGACCACGTTTTCAGATCTCGCTGCGTTCTCGCCCTTATTTTTTGGATTCTGTTTTTCATCTTACCGGATTTCTGAAACCGCTCTTCCCCGTACTCCATCCCGGTCGTCCCCGTGGCCAGCTCCTCCTCCTCCGGGCCTCCACTCCGCCGACGTAACACTGAGAGCTAAGCGGACGACCTGGTTGCATTGGGAAAGCCCTCCACACAGAGGTGAGCCGTCAGCCGGCGAGCGCGAAGAGGAGGAGCGGCTTCACACCGCCCCATAGCGTTCGCTCGAAAAAAACAAAACGCTGCCATACGTACCTCCGGCCACGTAAATCGCAGCCTCCAGAAACGTCCGCGGGGCTACGTTTCCAGAATGAGCTTGGGTTGGATTTAAAACTATAGGTGAGCATGTGATTATATCAAGAAGCACACACATTTAACATTAACGTTGGGTTCCTTTAAAAGTATACATATATAAAATGAACATAAATAGAATATATGAAAATAAATCAAATTAATTTATCTAACAGTAAAACATGATGAGTTGGTATGATGTCCATTCATTCATTTTCCTTTGGCCTAATCCCTTTATTCATCAGGGGTTGCTACAGCGAAATGAACCACTATACATACTCATTCACATACACTATGGCCCAATTCAATTCACCTGTATTTGAACTGTGGGGAAAACCAGAGCACCCGGAGGAATCCCACGCCAACACGGGGAGAACATGCAAACTCTACACAGAAATTCCAACTGACACAGCCATGACTCGAACCAGCCTTCTTGCTGTGAGGTGACAGAGCTAACCATTGACCCACCATGTCGCCCGTATAATATCCAGTTTACAAGTAAGTGAACAGCAACATCAGTTTCTGTCATAGAGCAACATCTCAGATCATCACATGAGGTAAAACTGGAATTTTAAAACAAAGCAAATGGCCTACTGAACCCGTTTGTTGTTTTGAGTAAGAGAACATCCAGCAGGACCTTCAGGAGAACATAACAATGTCATAAAGTCACATGAAGAAAGACAGTGGAGCAAAAGAGAAAGAAAGATGAACTCTAATAGCTATAAGAGGCAAACAGCCAAGCACATTTTTAGACGCATGCTGTGAAATCACAGCTCATTCAAAGACAGCCTGCATATTAGCTCTGGTCAAAGTTCAGTCATTCCAGCTTTATTTCTTTAGCTCTGCCTTGTCATAGTATTATTTTTTTTTACTATTTATTGTATGTGTGACTCAAGTGGTAATTGCAGGGATCGGTACTGTCTAGGTAGCTGGAATTAAATAACTCACAGTTTACATTGGAAACTTGAGGGAACTGATTGCCTTATATTTACTTACTAAATTAAAGTAACAGTTTAGGATTTTTTTTAGACCCATGCAGGTCCTGACACGGAGCCGGTGCCAGAACATAACTAACATGGGGGCACGCAACATCGAACCGGGGGGTGGGTTTGGGGTTGGAGGGGCACACAATCAGCAATTATAATTAGCAAAAACGAGGTTTAAAAAAGCAATACAGTGCATGCGCTGTACAACAACTGAAACAGATCAGCTTATACTGTCAGTTCATTTCCCATAAATTGAATGAGAGTTTTATTGAATAAATTAGTATTACCAACGAAACAGTTTGACCTTTATTAGATGTAATAATGTTGTGCTGCGTCCCAATTCGCATACTTATACTACGCCTTAAAAGTATGTACTTTTTTGTGAAAGAAATGTATATACTATTGAGTGTGTAACAGAAGAGTATGCAAGCCTTGGGACACACTACTTCCTCGTTAACAGATCTTTATGTTGCTTAGTTACGAGCCCTGTCTATCATCCACACATCATCCACATTTCTGTCGTATTTAATTTCCTACCATATTGGAGAAGCAGCAGCAGGTTAATCTACCATTTAAGATCTTTCAGCCAGGGAATTCTCCTCAGGTATTTGGATAACTATGCGTTCAGATGTTAATGTCATCTTACTGTTTGTAGCTTGTTTACACCTTTTACCTGCGTTTTTAGATCTAATCGAACAGACGTCTACCTCACAATGTACTGTGAGCAATATCAGCGGTTATAGTATGGTTGGTTCTAAACTTAAAATTTTTACTGGAAATAGTACACCATCCAAGAAACTTTGGATACTCTTTTCAACATACCACAATTTGGGACATACTAATTCTATTTTCAAATACTATTTAGGATATATAGTATGCGAATTGGGACGCAGCCATGGAATAGCCAAAAGTCACATTTAAGCATGTGTTATAAACGTATAACTAACCTTTTAAATGAGCTGAAGGCGGCGTGTGCGAATATTAAACCCCCTTAAAACAGCTTCCTTCCATTCGATGTGCATTTTTAAGGAAAGGTCCCTCTCGAAGCTAGCTGTACTAACTGAGATGTACTAAACCGATCCTTAAAATATTGTGAGAAAAAAACATGTTGCTAGCATCAAGGATTTACTCCATGTACACATGCTACAGCGCAATGACGCACAAGATGCTGCAGCGCATCCAATCAGAGCAACAAGTCTCTTTTCATAAAAAATAAATACAGATCGACTGTAGTTTTAAATTTTTATTGCTTTAAAAAACATGGAACATTCAACGCTTATTTAAACTATTCGTGATATATTGTAAATTAATAACAAAAAAAACTGTGTAGGGGGCACAACAACCTCTTGTGGGGTGGACGGTCTGCAAGTTCCTGCAGCACAAGGACTTTATGATTGTTTATGAGCGTCAAAAGAGGCTGGTCTGTTCGGCTAAATATTTGACTGCGTGTAACCGCATCCCAATCGACAAAATTATATTACTAAAGAAATCTCCACTGTGCTGAGCGAAAGCGCTTGCTGAACAGCGCATCATCTATGACATAAGTGTGCCCAGGCCCGAATGTAATGTAAGTTCTGGCCGTCCGGGGAGACAGGAGAGGGAACAAGTGTGCTTTGGCCCGGTTCAAGGCAACTGTACATAGTGTGAGTACGCCCTCAGAGTTGACGATGTCATTGCTACCATTTTTCAATGACATATGACTTGAATTGACAGTAGAATATACAATCTACTTGCTTACACTGCAATTGCACTTATCCAATTCATATTGATTTTATTACTTTGAGATCTGAAACCAATCCATGTCCGAGATGTGCCACTGGAGTGAAAAAAAATCTGAATTGTGTCACTTGAACTATGCAGTGTAAATGCAAGCTTACTTACAGCTATTAATTTAACTTGTTTGTACAATTGAAATTACAATTTGTACAATTGAAAGCAACCAAGTTTCCACAAATTTACATAATAAACAACCCAGGCTCATTATGAATGAAAATAAACGAAATGACAATAAAAAATACGGAGCTACTTTTTTTTTTTTTTGCAGTTTTAGTTTTCGCGAATCCACCAGAGGCAGCTGTGTACACTTTTTCAGATCTCAATTTTCTCTCACAAATGCCATTTGTGCCTGCTCTTCTAGCATAAACCCAACCGACAGTGTTTTCAAAAGCAATCCAGAAAAAGATTTTCAACAAAAACATTTTCAGATCTTAACACGTTCTCACCCTATCATTTATTTGATTTTTTGGCTTTTGTTTTACCTGCTTTTTGGAACAGCTCTTTGCCAGACTCGAACCCTATCATCGCAATCAACTTTGCTGCACCTCCCAGGTCTGCCGATGTCCGTGGCAAACCACTGGGCAAACTGATAACAGCGGAAAAGCTGCCCACACATGGGTAAGCAGTCAGATGGGAGCGCGAGGAACAGAAGCCTTTTAGGGGTGTGAAACCAACATTCGTTTTAAAGACAAAATGCAGCTATATATACCTTTAGCTACATAATTCTCCAGAAATGTAGACGGTGGTAAGTTTTTACAATGAGCCTGTGTTGTTAATAAATTACATTTTACAATGTATGCCAAACCAAACTTTAACAAACTAAAAAAAAAGAAAAAAAAACACACACAATTTCTATTTTTAAACACTATTAAACAAAGGTCTTTTATATTACCATCGAAAAAGTTTGGCTGAGGCAGGTGAACATTTACATCTTATATTAGCATGGGTATCATTATTTTAGCTTGTATGTTTTTTTCTTCCAGTTGGACATTTAATATACTAACAAGCATTATGAGAACTTGCAGTGGGACTAGTCATGACTCATGAAAAACAAGTGCTTCTGTCTTCTGTGAGTCAGAATGGTCTAAAGATAAGAGCTGGAGGTTAGATGAGTAAGTCTGACTTGTAGCAACTAGCTTCGAGTCACAGACCACAGTCAAAGTCATGTAATGTTCAAGACAATGAGCACAAGTCAAAAACTTGATTCACATAATGTAAGATTGTACATTCTATAATAATATAAAGTTCTATAAGTCTTAGAGAAGATTCATTGTGAAAATATGAAGGGTTCATCTGAATGCAGCCTGCTGTGAGTGAGTTGCTGTGAGTGAGGTGCACCAGTGACAATGTATTTAATTCTACTACATACTTAATTTGCAATTTTGGTGGTCTCCTACTCTGGTTACTATTAGTTACTTATCTACTAGATGTCAATTAAATGTTATTAGGGTATTATTGGTAGAATTTAAGCTTGGGGTTAGTAGAATAAGTTGGCATGCTTGCAAAGCAACTAGTCTGGAATTGGGGACCATGAAAATAAAATGTTAGCAGATACTGTTTAAGGTAGACAGCCTATTAGTACAAGAGGATAATATATAGTTTTATGGAAACTTTTTGTATGGATTAGCTGAATTAGATCTATGACATCACATAACTTGTACAGGTTAAATACAAGTCCTGTATTTGCAATCAGCTCAAGCTAAAGCCTTGTAGATTTGAACAATTTTATAAGATAATCAACACAGGCTCATTCTGAAAACGTAGTCCTGTGGATGTTTCTGGAAACCGCTAATCATATAGCTGAAGGGATGTATGGCTGCATTTAATTTAAGTGAACGTTACAGGGCGTTATGACGCTGTTCCTTTTCGCGATTACTGGCTGACCGCTTACCTCCATGTGGAGCGCTTTCCCGCCGCAACCAGTTTGTCCAGTTAGCTCGTCGTGTACATCAGCGGACTTGAAATGCAGAGAGAAGTTGACCACGACGACCGGGCTTAAGTCCGGGGAAAAGCGGTTCCAGAAATAAGGTAAGACAAAAACAGAATCCAAAAAATAAAATGAACAAGTGAATAACAGTGTGAGAATGTGGTAAAATCCGAAAACATGGTCAAACTCAGACGAAGACTTTTTATTTCTGCACGGCTTTTGTAAATGATTGGTTGGGTCGTCTAGTCAATCATTCAGTCATTCAGTCAGTCAGACAAATGGTTGGTCGACAGTGGCCTCTGGTGGGTTTACGCAAGAACAGCGCAGGTGCGAACAGCACTTGTGAGAGACATCTGAGAAACAAAAAAGCGCACACAGCGGCCTCTCGTGGATTTGCGAAAACAAAAACTGCAAATACATACCTCCCGGGACGTATTTCGCAGTCTCCGGGACTACGTTTTCAGAATGAGCCTGGGTTGAAGATAATCATTGCTAGTGAACAGGTAAAGGCAAGAATGTACCAATGTAGCTTGAAGACCTCTAAGAGCTGTGGACTTTCACCATCCGCCACAGGTAGGTTGGGTCAAGGCTAGATGGGGTACATCTGCAGCTACTGGGCATACACACATCAATATACGTAATGTCATCTATAGTGAAAGTGTACAACTATTGCTGTTTTTGAATAACTAAGAATGTAAGGCTAGATTAAGGCTAGATTTAGGATTGAGGTAGGTTGAGACCACAGGTGTCAAAGCCAGTACCTGGAGGGCCGCAGGTTTGCATAGTTTGGTTTCAACCCTGCTTCAACACACTTACCTGTAGGTTTCAAACAAGCCTGGAGGACTTGATAGGTTTGATCATGTGTATTTCATTAAGGCTGAAACTAAACTCTGCGGCCCTCCAGGAACTGGCGTTAGATGTTAACGAAACACAAAAAGTTGCCGTAAAGGGGATGTTTAGCTTAGGCGTAGGTGTAGATGTTAATAAAACATAGTAGGAACTTTGTACAGCCTGCTTGGAGTTCAGGTCCTACACATTTGGAGCTGGCTTTGACCTCATACCTAACTCTGTAATGGACTCAGCCCAGTGATGGATTTGTGACAGGCCTCAGATTTCCAAATTTAACCTTAGACATATGTAAATGACATGGCTTTAGCCTATTTCTATTTCACCTAAAAATAAAAATCACTTCACAGATTTAAACTGCTCATTCCAATCATCACAGCAACTCTGAAGTCATATTGATATGTTTAAGTTCTACTCTATCAGTTTTGCATAAAAGCACAGAAGGCCATAACAGAACAGAACATGCTGTTCTAGGTCCATTTCCATTTCTACGTGTTGCTCACTTGTTTAATCTGTTACGACAAAGCTTGTTCCCATCTGTCCTGGTTAATGTGGCGTAAAGTGTTAAAATCCATACAACTTATTGATACACACCAGGCATTACATAGTCGGCTTTAAATACCAACGAATGACCCAGTCACATATTGTTCAGGGCAGTGAAACATTCCTTTAATGGATGGCAGACAGACGTGACAGCAGTGTTTACAGCACAGTCCACTGGGTTCATTCCAATCCTGTTCTGAGAGCACCTAAGGCAATGTTATGCATTAGCTAAATTAAACGTTTTGCTTGTGAATGATTATTGGATGTTTTAAGAACACACAAAGTTAAACTAAAATAAAATTAGGACTTCCAAGAAAGAAAAAAAAAAAACATTAGCTCATAAAGCTCAATGGTGTTATGTTTGATTACAAGTATGAGTAAACAGGTATATAATGAATACTAGGCACAGGTCATTTAAGGCTTTTTTCACTGCATGGTATGGCGTGGTTTGAATCAGTACGGCTCACTCTTGTGGGCTTTTCTATTGCGTTACATTCATAGTACCTGGTCCTAAATTATCCCATTAGGAGTAAAAGAGTAGGATGAAAAACCTTTCAGTCATAGCAAGAGAAGTTGGTCAATACAAATCTGTCATTTTAAAATGTCACAAAGTCATTTAAGTCTTTTAAAAAGTACAAATAAAAGACAAAAAAAGAGGACAGGATAATGTGAAGAATTTTATTACTTGTCAGAATTCAGCAGTAAACAGGGTAAGGATCATAGTGTCTCAAACCTGAAAATATTGAAATATTGAAATGGCCAGAACATAGTCCTGATCTAAACATGAATAAACATTTCTGAAAAATTATTGAAAAGAAAGTTATGGTGGAGAAACCCATCACTGAACAATTCAAAGCATGGGCATGTACATTAAAATGTCACAAAGTCATTCAAGTCTCTCAAAAAGGCGGGTTGTCCACAAAAAAAAACACATTAAAAAGAGGACAAGATAATGTTATGAATTTCAAAAATTGCTTTCCAAAATTTAGCAGTAAACAGGGTAAAGATCTTAACGTCAAGTTTGTCAAAGCTGAAAATATTGAAATAGAGAAATGGCCAGAACAGAGTCCTGCTCTAAACATGACTGAACATTTCTGTAAATTGATTGAAAAGAAAGTTATGTTGGAGAAACCCATCACAGAACAATTTAAAGCAAGGGCATGTACATTAAAATGTCACAAAGTCATTTAAGTCTCTCAAAAAGGAGGGTTTTCCTAGAAAGACAATTGGAAACAAGAGGACAGAATAATGTGAAGAATCTCAATAATTGCTTGCCAGAATTCAGCAATAAACAGGGCAAGGATCTGTCTTAGGGTCAAGTTTCTCAAAGCTGACAATATTGAAATAATCAAATGGCCAGAACAGCGTCCTGATCTAAACATGACTGAACATTTCTGAAAAATAATTGAAATGAAAGTTATGGTGGAGAAACCCACCACGGAACAATTCAAAGCAAGGGCATGTACATTAAAATGTCACAAAGTCATTTAAGTCTCTCAAAAAGGAGGGCTGTCCATGAAAGACAAATGAAACAGAGGACAGGATAATGTGATAAATTTCTATAATTGCTTGCCACAATTCAGCAGTAAACAGGGTAAGGATCTTAACATCAAGTTTCTCAAAGTTGAAAAATTTAAATAGAGAAATGTCCAGAACAGCGTCCTGATCTAAACATGACTGAACATTTCTGAAAAATGATTGAAAAGAAAGTTATTGTGGAGAAACCCATCACGGAACAATTCAAAGCAAAGGCATGTACATTAAAATGTCACAAAGTCATTTGAGTCCCTCAAAAAGGAGGGCTGTCCTATAAAGACAATTGGAAAAAAGAGGACAGGATAATGTGATGAATCTCAATAATTGCTTGACAAAATTTAGCAGTAAACAGAGTAAAAATTTCAGCATCAAGTTTGTCAAAGCTGAAAATATTGAAATAATGAAATGGCCAGAACAGAGTCCTGCTCTAAACATGACTGAACCTTTCTGAAAATGACTTGTATGGCAGCGAATCCCATCACGGAAAAATTCAAAGCAAGGGCATGTACACTTCCTAGTAATTTTTGACTGCAGTTACCTACTGTACCTAATAGTAAACATTTTGTGCTACAATCATCATCATTCTCTAATTCTGATCACTTCATTTTCCATAAAACAAACTTTAGTTTGATGTTGCTTACACAAGCATGTTGGTTCCAGAAAGAGATGAGCAGTATTTATTCAAGTCCTCAGCCAGCAAACCACTCTGAATAATTACTTAAGTTTGTTTTTCTTCATTGTGTTTGTGATTACATTAGCAATAAAACAGGTCTAAAAGATGAAGGACAAATCATGGAATCTGGGCAAAAGTGCAGTGCTGCCCTAACAGTAATAAAGAGAGAGAATTATGTAACCAGCCCTCAACGAGCACTCTGGTGCAGTTTCCACGGCAATACTACAAGCATCACCCACATTTACATGTAGACACGTACTTATGTAGAGGTTTCAAGCTCAAACAGAGATTGCTCTTCAATCCCAAACACTGCTTTGTATAAAAACAGCATACAGACGTTCCATTTATCTTTCTTTCAGACTTAGACAAAGTGAACAAAGACTATTCATATAATCTGTTTTACCATAAACATGTTTGGTATACTTGTGTACAAGCAGATTTTGAGGACTATGTGGTCAGGTAAAGCTGGTTATGAAAAGGTAATGATTATCTCGATATAAGTGCTGACCAAAACTTTTAGGCTCATGTTATTTTGGTCTTTTTTTTCACCAGCAGCTTCTTATGACGAGTAGTTTTTTTTGACATTCATAAGCATGTCAATGACAATGTAAATGGCGCTTAATGAAAACAGAAAGATCCCAGTACACAAGGTGGCAATGTGCAATTTTATGGTTCTTGAACTCACTTGTTGCACAGAAGCACCACCCTCACACCTTTTTCTTGAAAACTTTTTTTTATATTTTTTTCCCATCCACTACAGCACACAAGCAGCTTGTTAAATGATTGCAGAGAAAAGATACAAGTTGTAGGAAAACGAAGTGAAATTAAACGTACCATAGAATCCTTCCTGATCTGCAATTTCTGTTCTGGGCTACACCATTTTGTGCTTAAAGTTAGCATGAATCATTGTTGAAGTCTTTCATAGCAAACTAACAATTAGAGGCGTGCGGTTAAGGTTATTGATATGCGGTTTCTGAGGTAGCCCTCAAGTTGACGTCAAGAGAAGGACTGCCACTCCAAATGTGGAAGCAGTTATAAATTATATATATTTTTTCAGTGTATTAACTTGCAAAAATGTATTATTAACTTTAGGAACAACAATTTGAGCTAGCAAAATAAACATTGTTCATTTCAAGAGTTCACGCTTTGATATTGCTTGATAATATTAGCATGTTTGGCATACGTTCTGGGAGAGAACCCTGAGCTCGGAGATAATTGAGCCCAGGGCTCCCACCTGGTCAATAAGCATGTAAGAGGTACAAGATCAGGTAGTTCTCAAAAGCTTCCCCTGCAAGGAGGGAAAGGGGGTGGATGGGGGATGTGTCCAAAAAAGGAAGATAAGGGAGTTATTCTAGACAAACTATTTATAGTGAGTTTGGATTAATCTGATTGGCTTACTAATGATTGCAGATGAGAAACCAGCCGTGATCAATCATATCACGCACTCCTCTCAAAATAAAGCTGTGGTCACACTTGAGTTTGTGTGTGTGAAATTCTGTCGTATGGTGCTGCGAAAATGGGCGGGATTAAATAAAATAACTAGACATTAAAAAAAGCGAGCGATTGCTCCATGTTTTAAATTTCTGTCCAGAGAGGTCATGTTTTGATCCTCAATTGGTCTCACGCAGTCAAGTGGTGCGATTTCGCAGGTTAGAGTTCACCAAGCTTTACACCGCAGCAACCCGTGAAACTTGACGCATGACCCTACGTTTCCAGTCTGACGCATTCGCGTGCGTATGAATGGAAGTCTATGGGGAGAAAAGCCCAGTGTGACCGCAGCTTTAGTTTGTGAAACTTCACTTACATTTCATGCGGACTTTAAGTGCCACCAAGTTCTGTTTAAATTTAACTTCAGTAGCTAAAGTAATGTGAACAAATATAGCAATTTTTATTGGTCAACCACTTTTAATGCGGCGTCAAACAAAATAATTGACCAAAGATATTTTCCTTTAAACATGCAATTTTGTGCATTGCTGTGGACA
This sequence comes from Danio rerio, assembly GCF_052040795.2. Taxonomy (NCBI): domain Eukaryota; kingdom Metazoa; phylum Chordata; class Actinopteri; order Cypriniformes; family Danionidae; genus Danio; species Danio rerio. The sequence continues at coordinate 42,332,004 of NC_141038.1, read as the reverse complement.
CACATTATTGCCCTTTGTTTAGGCACAAGGCAATAAACATGGCCAATAACAAGTCTAGTCTTTATTACTTTATTTTTATGACCAAAAATAACCATTTAATATTTATTCCACTGTGATCTGAAACTACAAATGAACGCATGTCAGATTTTCTCAGCTTTTGTCTGAAGTCAGCATTATTTTCTTGAAATTTATTTTTAATATCCCAGGAGGCACAGAAATTGACAAGCCAGGCTCATTCTGAAAATGTACTTCTATATGCATTTTTGGAGAGCACCAAATATTTTGCAGAAGCTAAGTTTTTTTTTGGAGTTTTTGTTTTTACAAATCCACCAGAGGCCACTATGTACGCTTTTTGAGATCTCAAATTTCTCGGACTAGCTCCCTTCGTGCCTGCTCTTCTTGAGTAAATCCACCAGAGGCCATCAGAATGACTGATTGACTGATCAATCAACTGACCTACCCTCCTTCTTCCCTAAACCCAAATAATAGTATTTTCAAAGGCACGATTGATCCACCCACCCACTTCCCTAAACGTTTTCAGATTTTACCACATTCTCACTCTGTTATTCACTTGTTTATTTTATTTTATGTTTCTATTTTTTTTCACCATCTTTCTGGAACAGTTCTTCACCATACTTGAACCCTGTCATCGTGGTCAACTCCTCTCTGCATTTAAGGCCGTACTCACACTAGGTACAGTTGTCTCGAACCGGGCCAAAGCACGCTTGTCCCCCCTCCCGCCTCCCCCGACGGCCCGCGCTCACACCACAAACGGGCCTCAGCACGTTTACGTCATCGCTGCTGCTCTGTTCAGTGAGAAGCGCTCTCTCACTCTGCAGCACAGTGGATATTTCTCTAGTTATATCGTTTCAGTCGTTTAATATGCCGTCAAATATTTCGCCAAACAGTCCTTAGGGATGCGGTTACACGCAGTCAGATATTTCGCCGAACAGATCCGCCACTTTTGGCGCTCATATATAATGATCTCGTGCTGCAGAAATGAGGAGGTCTGCTGAAGCCGCGCAGCTGTCGTGCTGTGAGGAGTTCTCGTCTTTAACAAACTACGGCAGTTTGCGTTCACTGAACAGTAAGAATGATTAATAAATCCATATGAAACAGCCCCTTAAAAGTCACGTCTCGCTTTCAGTTTCGGGCTGTGGCGCGTTTTACACTCACACACAAGCATACCACGCCAAAGCCCAAGTGAACCGCGCTCAGGCACACCTCTTCCAACCTGGCCAGGGCCGGCCAAGTGAACCGTGCTTGAGCCCGATACAGCGCACTCACACTTCTCAAACGATCCGGGAAACGGGCCTGGGCACGGTACGGATGGCATAGTGTGAGTAGGCCCTTAAGTCCACCAACATGGAGAGCTACTGGACAAACTGGTAACAGCAGGAAAGTTGTCCATATGGAGGTAAGCGCTGAGTTGGTAAGTGTGAAAAGGACTGACATCATACCGTCCTGTAGGGTTCGTTTTAAAAATGAAATGAAGCCATATGTACTTCTGGCTACTTAATTTGCGATCTCCAGAAATGTATAGAACTACATTTTCAAAATGAGCCTATGTTGGAAATTGACAGTGGGAGCTCTAATGGACACAGCAAAGGGTGGAAGACCATGGAGGGTCAACTGAGCATTGTGTAAATGCCACAGTCTACCTTATTATTCATGTTGGCCATTCCATATTCATTTTTGACCACAGTGTACACATGTTTTCATGGTTTGTACAGACAAATTTGCTCCAACTGTGAAGCTATCATGTCTGTAAAGACCAGTTTCCGGTACAATGTTTCCTGCATATGTTCCAAAAAGAGATTTCTGAGGTAAAATGAGGTCCACCCTTGTACTAGCAAAGTATACCTAATAAAGTGGCCAGTGAGTGTATGTTGGCAGAATCCCTGTGCGTGTTTACCACTCTAATATTAGAAAAGTCATATATCTTCGACTGTGTATCTTGACCCCATACCGACTTGTGACAAGTCATCTCATTTGACATCGAATACATCGGGATAAATTAAAATCATTACAGCTGTAAAAACTCTCATCAGTGTGCATGGCTTAGCTGCAGAAGCTAAGCTAGCTAACGGTGTGTCAGCATCACATGGCAGCGCAGTCTGGAGGGGTCAACACTTGCAATAAACAACTGAATCAGGCATCTGAATGGAACAGAAGAAGATAAAGCCTGCCTGGATATGACTGCCAAGTATTCTCTGTCTCAATCTCTGAAAGGGGATTGTCCAAAGGCTAAATCAGCTGGACTCTCTACCTCTATAGGCCCCTTTGCTTAATACCTGTTTATAAATTGCATGGTTAGTAAGTGCAAATCCAGTTACATCACAGAAAACCCAGATTCTGCTGTATCCCAAACTGCACTCGACTGCAGTCAAGCATACACAAGGACATGTTGTGACAGCAATGTCTGTCCCCAGGCAAGACAGACAGTAGAACAGTGTTACATCACATAACCCAGTATCGGCCAACAGCTCATTCACACAATTCACTGGCCCCAGTTCCTGCCATAACTAAGAGAGCTTCTACCTCTGACCCCAAATCTGTCCCTGGTCAAGTCTCACCATCAATACCATAGGCTCAGACAGCTAATCCCTGACCCAAACCTGCCCTTACACAATCATCATCTATTCTTGCAAAGCCAAACTTCAGAATAGCATAGAATGTAGTCCACTTGCAGCTCTGCTAAAGAAGCATCTACTTATAGATAGAAGAGGATTTCTGATTGACTTGTAAAATGTCTATGGTGTTTGTGCAATTTGGAAAAGTAACATATGAACACACCTAATATATAGATATACAAGCTGTGACTGAGGAGGTACCCTTTCAAAAGGTAGATATTTAAATTTTATCTAATATTTTTTTATGGATCGCTCAATGAGCTACCTAATACTCTGGCATATGTTTTACCTGAAATACCCTTCCTCACATAACTCAGCCATACAGATGCTCTCATACACTCTAGAAAAAAAACCATAAATCTCATTAAAATAAATTCATATACACTGCCTGACAAGTCTTGCTGCCTATCCAAGTTTTAGGAACCACAAATAATAACTTGACTTTTAATTGATGATTTGGTATCAGAAGTGGCTTACATGAAAGGCAAAAGCCTCTAGATTATGCTTATTTTGCCAAAATAAAACATGATCATGCCTTGATTTTTAATGATTTAATTAGGACAGTAAGGTCTAACTTTGCTTAGACGAAAGTCTTGTCACTTAACAGAAATAATGTACAGTATAGAATATAAAGTCATGGTGCTGTGGAAAAAGAATTAGTATTGTGTGTGACTCCCATGAGCTTAGAGGACTGCATAAATAGTATGCATTAATGAAGTAATCTGGAATGGCAAAGAAAGCGTTCTTGCATAAATCCCAGAGTTCATCAAGATTCTTTGGATTCATCTTCAATGCCCCTTCCTTCATCTTACCCAAGACATGCTCAATAATGTTCAGCTCTGGTGACTGGGCTGGCCAATTATGGAGCACCTTGACCTTTGGAATTTTGAGAAGGAGCGCTATCCTGCTGAAGAATTTGCCCTCTCCTGTGGTTTGTAATGTAATGGGCAGCACAAATGTTTTGTTACCTTAAACTGTTGATGTTGCTGTCCACTCTGCACAAGCCCTCATACTGAATATAACCCCAAACCATGATTTTTCCTTCACCAAACTTGACTGATTTCTGTGAGAATCTTGGATCCATGCGGGTTCCAACAGGTCTTCTGCAGTATTTGTGATGATTGGCATGCAGTTCAACAGATGAGTCATTGGAAAAATCTATCCTCTGCTACTTTTTCAAATGATCAACTAGAAGTCAAATTATTATTTGTTGCTCTCACAATTGGGATCGACGACAAGACTTTTCAGGTAGTGTAGAGACAAAAGCTGTGACTGAGGAGGTACCCTTTCAAAAGGCACATATTTGAATCACTTTTCTTCACCGTTCTTTGGCTTAGTCTATGCTTTTTCATGGGTCGCCCAATGTACTACCTCTTACTCTAGCATATGTTTTACCTGAAAAATGCCCTTCCTAACATAACACAGCCGTGCAAGTGCTCGCATACACTCTGCAAAAAACCCATACACTTTCTCAATGAAAAAAATTCCTAATACTAGGGCAATTTTAATTGATTTGTTTAACCTTTATTGCAAGTCTTTGGACTGTGGGGGAGACCCACATAAACATGGTGAGAACATGCAAAGTCTGCACAGAAAAGCCTCCTGGCCTAGCTGGGTCTCAAAACACTTATGTGCCGCCCATGGTTATAATTATATTCATATTAGACAATCGCAATGACCTTATTCTGTACTATAAATTATAGCTGTTAGCACCCTAAAATCACAGCATGAAACAAAACTTCATACACTCTGTGGCAGAGCTGCCAGTGTGGTTTCAGCGCCGCCATGGACACAATCCTCTCACCTTAATCTGGTCAGCTGAGACTCATTAGGAGAGGGAAATATAAGACACTACGCAGGAGGAAGAAGTCAGAGCATGTTTTGGACTGAAGGCTTGATGTGCTCCCCTCTTCAGCTTCCCACGATTGACACTTCACTCCCCACTTGGACCTGCATGACTTGGGACTTGGGGCTGCACAACATACCTTTCGCCCTTCACATCCTACAATTCCATCGCCTCTACACTGAAAATAAACAGTCCTACAGGGGTTTCACTCTGTCTCTGTGTCTGTGTGATTTCTCACCTTCGACAACTCTCAGAACAAAAGTACAAAAGCTACCTTTTCAAAACATTCATTCATTTTTTTGTTGGCTTAGTCCCTTTATTAATCCGGGGTCATCACAGCGGAATGAACCGCCATTTTATCCAGCACGTTTTTATGCAGCGGATGCCCTTCCAGCCACAACACATCTCTGGGAAACATTCACACACACACACATACACTACAGACAATTTAGCCTACCCAATTAACCTGTACCGCATGTCTTTGGACTGTGGGGGAAACCGGAGAACCCAGAGAAAACCCACGCGAATGCAGGGAGAACATGCAAACTCCACACAGAAATGCTAACTGATCCAAGGTTCGACCCAGCGATCTTCTTGCTGTGAGGTAGAGATCTGCGCGGGACTAAATTTTGAATCCCACTCCCGCTCACACCCGCCAGGTTTTAGCCCGAACCCGACCGCTCCCGCTTATATTAAGAATTTGTTGTCCAGCTGCCCGACCCGCCCTGTTTTCTGCCCGCCACGCCCAATCCCGCTAAAGAGCGGGGGAGAACAAAACCGAAAATTGCCCAGCTATACAGTCCAGACAGCCAAGCTGTCTGTATAAACACACACACAGCACCAAGCACACACACACAGACAAAGCTCTCTCTCATACGCGCGCGCACACTATACACACACTCACAAGCACCAAGCAGACACACAGGCGTTTGCTGTTATATCAACTCAAAGGCTTGTAATACCATGTATCAAGTACCAATGTAATACCAAAAGGTTGCAGCGTCGGCTTGCTTAACACACACAAGCACCAATCACACACACAGGCAAAGCTCTCTCTCTCTCATTCGCATAGCAATATCCGCGATATTGCTAGACAGCACGCTCCCGTCCCAAATTAAACCCGTTACCGACCGCTCCCGCGATTTTTTCGGAAATTTATTCCCGCGCAGCAGAAATCTGGTCGGGTCCTGCGGCGCCCGCGGGACAGCCGCGGGAATGCAGACCTCTACTGTGAGGCAACAGCACTATCTACTGTGCCACTGCATCGACCCTTTTCAAAACATGTTTACCCTAATTACTTAAAGGCCCTTTGAAATATTTAAATAATGAAATGGCCAGAACAGAGTCCTGACCTAAACATGTCTGAACATTTCTGGAAAAAAAATGATTGGAAACTTTTGTAAAGGGTTCAAAGTGGAGTATATATTGGTGCCATGGTGCAAATATTACTACCTAAAAGGAACTGTTTGACTGCTTTTATTCTAACACTTCTTTTGACTTGTGTGGGGCTTCTCTGATTCAGTTCACTTCATTACAGGCCCTGCATGCAGGCATTCATCTGCCTCTATTTTTGAGTGCAGCAACAAAACTGTCCCTGGAGGGTCACTGACCTGCAAAGTTTGTTTCCAACTCTATTGAAACACAGTAAAACTACCTTGTCACAAACCTCAGACTCACAAAACTTCCAGACAAGGGTGTTGAAGCTGGGAGCTAAACTCTGCAGGATTTTGGTCCCCCAGAAGCAAGAGTGGTCCCCCATTGAACAAAGAGGGTTTCATATTACTATGAAGCTACTATGAAAAGGGCATCTTAAAAAGGCAATCAACAATCACTGCATGGAATATAGATGTAGTCCTTACCTATGGTTTCCTTTCTCCACTAACATTTACAGTCATGTCACAATATGGAAAAGAACAGTTGCTACATATTATCACAACTTTAAAATGACTTCCCCACTTCTATTGCAGATATTGAGTAAAGCCAGTCTATCAGGGTGTGTGTTTCCCAAAAGTAACTAGAGTCACAAGTTACATCAGCACCAACAGATTTCAATGAAGCTTGCAACAGTAGTTAGCTAACATTCATTTTGGGAAATGGATTTTACATTACTTTTAGCAGACTCAAACCTGAGTACAGAGCATCACAAGTGCAAGACTATACAAAGTGAGCTATATAAAGCAAAATAACCACACCAGAAAAGTATTCGATTACAAATCATATGCATTGTAAAGATGCATGTGGTATTTATTCAGTGTTTTTGCAATCAACTTCATGGCAATAATCCTTTATTCGACCATAAACTGCTCTGTAAATATACTTAGTCTGAAAATAAATAAATGCTTACATTGGCATTTGTGTTTTTGAATATGCCTTAGATTGTTGTGTGGGAATGCTGTCTGTAGCTGAAGGCCACTTTTCACCACAAACTAAAGAATTGGCAGCAATTTGCCTAATTAAACTAAACTTCCTACAGCCTAAAAGAAAATGACAGTCATTTCAGAATCATTTGGATAAGTAATTAAAATCAATGTTAAATTTTATTCCTCTGGAATAGGTGGCACATTTCTACTTTTTGCTGACTAATAAAATAAATGTTGACACTATTACTAGTTCCAAAAGATTTGGACAAACAGGCTCATTGAGAATACATCCTTTGTGTGTAAGTTTTTGTGGTTTCACAAAAGTTTCTATAAGGCAGTATTATGGCAAAAACTTCTATTTATTTTCAGACTAAGGATATTTACAGGGAGAATTATTGTCTAATAAAGTATTATTGTCATGACGTTCATTGCAAAAACACAAAATAACTTCTCAACAATGTCTATGATTTGTAATCAAATACTTTTCTTTCGTGGTCATTTTGCTTGGTATAGCCAAAGTCCCTTTAAGGTAAGTCATTTTACTTGTCAGCCATCTTTGAAACGCCTCTTAGGCAGCATGCTTGGGCATTCTGTCTAAATCAGGAAACATCAAATTTTCAAAAATTGCTTGCTAAGCTAATGATTACATTTTATATAAGGAATCACCAATAAAACAACAATTGTCTCTTTAGTTTCATTTCTAAACATTCTAATCACACAAAATCTGCAGAAACTCATGTCTGGTCCAAGCCCCTCCCCCGGAGATTTGTCAGTCTATATTGATTGCTGATTGGTTGCTGTACTAGAAGGCGGGGCTTCATTCGCCATGTTGACCATTATACATTTCCCCATTTAAAACTATATGAGTGATATCTCTTGTGTATTCTAAAGACTTTGGTAAAGATTATTTTGTAATGTCTTGTGATGCAGAACACTCGGCTTTCAGTCTGCTAAATGTAATGTAAAATCAAGGTAAAACTATGTGGTCTCAGTGCACATTTCCTTTAAGTTTTCTTTTAAAAACACTAATGGTTGGGTTTAGGTGAGTGGTTTGCTAGATGATCTGTAAAACAAGCCCCGCCATCTTGTGGATGTGTACAAGAAGAATGTGTATCTTAATGTCCTGTGTTGTTTTTGTATTTATGATTAATTATGTAGCACCGATGTCCTGCGAGACATAACATTTTGTTCCTCTGTATCTCCACACATGTAGCAGAATGACAATAAAGCTCAACTTGACTTGGAGTGATTCGCCAATTACTCTGCTCTACTACTACTACTACACATCTCATTGAAACAAATTAATATATTAGGCAGGGCTATTTTAATTCATTCAGTTTTTTTCTTACAATGTTTTTTTTAGAAGATTTTCACCTTTATTTGGAAAAGACAGTAGAGATTACAGACAGGAAAGTATTGGGAGCATAGAGAAGGGAAGAGTCAGCAAGGGACCTTGAGCCGTTATCGAACTCTGGTCGCCGTGAGCACCATGGTGCTATATTTCAGCTCACTTAAACAATTTATTCAGTTTACCTATACCGCATGTCCTGGCCCAGTCGGGGCTAGAACCAGTAACCTTCTTGCTGTGTGGCCACTGTGCTAACCACGTATCTACTGTGGTGCCACAGTTATTAATATATATAAATATATATATATATATATATATATATATATATATATATATAGATCTTTTTTGAACTATAAATTATAACGGTTTGCATCTTAAAATCAACATGAAATGAAATTTCATGCAGATGTCGGATAAAAAAGGTATAAAAGCTGTCACTGGGGGACTTCTCTTCAAAATGATTATACTTCAAAATTACTTCAAAAGTGCGCAAAGTGGGGACCTGGTATTGGTACTTTAGAGCAAGTAGTACCTAAAGGGAACATAATACCATTTGACTGCCCTTTTATTCTAAGACTAATAATGTATTCTATAGTGTAAATAGTAGAGCTGGCAAAATTAGCCCGTTAACGCATGCAATTAATTTAAAATATTTAACACGTTAAACAAAATTAACGCAAATAACGCAGTTGCAGTTTTTTATTTCCTGTTGTGGCCGACATGTGTTCAACGTGCAAAGAAATATGGATAAGACCAAAGTGCTTTAAGAAGGAAAGTTTTAGTATAAAACAATTAATGTCACATTACCAGGCTATCCAATGTTTCCTCCATTGTTTCATGCAATTTCGGAAGTTTAATTTTTAATCTTTAGACTTTAACTGCAGTTCAGCAGTTCACTTTCATTCAGCAACATATTGTTCATGCAACTTGACAATTAATTGATAAAAATATGAAGTAAGAACAGATAGAAGAGTGTTGTTTAATGGAATTTGATACCGCATGGTGATCGGAAAGGAAAACCTATGCGTTTCGTGACTCGGGTGGTCCTTTAAGCTAATTAAAAATGGCTGCTTACATGGAAGACTCCTAATCAGAGTATTATCTTTATCATAAAATCGAAGTATTGGTGTCCATGTAAATGTGCTTAGTGAAAGTGCCAGTTAATTTCACAAGCTGTCAGAGACAGTGCATTCCTCTGCCTTAAGTTGGTTTCCTGCGCCCTTAAATGTTTCATGAAGTTTGACTTGTTTTCCCCTATACACAACTTTTGTAAAGCGTCTGCTTCACGTTGCTGTGTCAGAATCCTTGTAAAATACAGCCATACATTAGAACGCTTAGTTTAAGCAAATTCGATGAATGCGATCATGGGTGTTGATGAATCTGAAGGAAGCCGCTCACCAAGTGTGCTGTACTGAGCACGTTGTCTGTGTGTGTGTGTGTGTGTGTGTGTGTGTGTGTGTGTGTGTGTGTGTGTGTGTGTGTATGTGTGCGTGTGTGCGTTTCCTAGCAACAAGAGCAAACGCCTGAAATCGCTGATGGTGTCCAAAGTCTCTTTAAGGTATTCTATATGTATTCTATAGTCTTTGCAGTGTCCGTATCCCTCAAAGCTGTTTAGAATTAAAGGTTTAGAGATGGTGTAACCAAAGTCCTTTTAAGAAGTCTATAGTCTTTGTTATGTGCTTTTGATGTACCCCTTGGCCACATTGTCTCCCGATAATGTAGACTGGACTGTCTTAGCAACTGGCTAAATTTTAAGGAGGACTAAGCAAAATTGTTTCCACTTTATAATTAATAAAAATACAACTTTACAATTAGTACAGTTGTTTGTATTTAATACTTTTTATTTTTATAATTTTCCATTTTGAATATTTGCAATGCCTGTATTTTGGATTTTTTGTAGTCCACTTAGAATCCAACATGGAAATAATTTTTGTTTGTTATTGGCATTGATTGTTTTGAAATTCAAATGGCACTTACATGTCTGTGTTTTTATTTATGTAATAAATATGGCTTTTCGGGATTGATCATGATTAATTATAAAAAAAGTGTGATTAATTAGTTTTTTTAATCAATTGTCAGCCCAAGTAAATAGCAATCTCTACACAGAGATTTATGTAAAGGCAAAAAGCAGTAGCAAATCTCTAACAAAATGTACTTTAAGATTTGCAAAAACATTGAAAGCACCTTCTAGTGGATTTGTCATCTGAAACGTGCAATGAAATGTACCTGGAGCAACGTATTTTATATTTTGCAAAAAATGTAGACTGAGGTACATATTTCCACTGAGCCTAGGTCAGACCAATGTCTTATTTTTTTATTCAATACAACAGTTTTTGTTTAAACTCTGTAGGTGTGAAAGCACTATTCTAGTTTGTTACATACATCCTGCAGATTGTAGTATATTGATAAATGAATTGACCTCTGTGTTAGTGACCTCTACTCCAGTTGATGGAAAGAAAAACACAGTTGGCGGTTCTTCACTCAGTCTTTGACCTCCTTAAAAAGTATGGCAAAACACGCAAATTCAAGGAAGTTGTCTCTTATTCTTGGGCAACTATCAAACAGTCAAAGTCTGTTCGTCTGAACCTGTGATGTGTCATTCATTATCAACAACGGCAGGCTTTAAACGATAAACACAAACACTTCAAAATTGAATCATTGACTCAAATTCCTGTGAACTTGAGGCTATCAGCATATTTGGATATGAGATTTGGTTGTTGTTGTTGTGTTTTGTGTCAGTATGTGCAAAAATCTCACATTTTTCAGTTAAACATTCATTCTCTGCTGAAAGCTTTGTGCTCTTTGTTCTTTTAATATATAAAGGAAGGTTTTTAAATCACTGACAGTGGTCTGAATTGTAATGAGGATCTGGTACTGGCTGGTATAGTCCACACTGACTCTGCAAATGAATGATTCACCCATGTCATCAGGGTCCTGAAAGAGCAACCTATTTCTGATGTCAATGCATAACACTGTCACATAAAGTGCTAACTCATCCTCATGTCCTCCCAAACCAGAAACAATTTCTTTATTCACAAATGAGTAAAAGCACTCTTTTCTTATGGGTTTGTTATGAGACTTGATGTTCCCATCTATGTTTAAATGTATAGTTTTAATATGCCAAAATAAAAATAAAATACTAAAAATATAGGCAACTACAACTGATGGTTTAATTTATGAGATTTGGATGTCAACAGAGTAAAATGTTTATCTGTTTGTTGATAGTCGCTACTAACACCTCACATTTACTAATCTAAACTTACCACCAGCTTATTGATGGTATATTGCACTTGTGGTATTTTGGCAGATGATTCTGTGGTACATTTTTGTTAGCTTGTCGCTATGTTTGTACTAGGCCTAACTGGAAATATAAGCTTTAGCATTCTGTTAACTGTTGTGCTAAATCACTAGCATTTGCAAATGAAATGTCTACTATGTTAACTATTCAACAAATTATCAGTCAAATCATATTTGTTTGAGTCATATGTGACCGTGGACCCTGGCCTTAAGTTGGACATATAGTACATATTTGGCAATAGCTTATAGATGTTAGCTTGTAGCTCAAAATAGCTTACAGCTGAAAAAAAGTATAGCTGTGGGTCAAATTATTGATTTTCTTTTATGCTAAAAATCAAGATCATTAAGTCAAGATCATGTTCCAAGAAAACATTTTGTAAATGTCCTACCCCGAATAAATCAAACTTCATTTTGAATAATAACGTACACTGCTAAGCACATAATTTAGACGGCTTTAAAAGGAATTTTCTCAATATTCAGGTTTTCTTTTTAGCCCTCAGATTACAGGATTTCAAATATATCTCCACCAACTATTGTTCTATGTCAAGCCTATTTCTTCAGGTCTCATATTATAAAAAATTCCCAAAAATCTACACGTACAGTATGGCTGGTTTTGTCGTCCAGGCTCACTTATGTTAAAGAGCCCCTATTATGGGTTTTTAAAAATGAGCTTCCATGCAGTATGCAACAGCTCTAAGTGAATGAAAACATCCAGCTGAGGTTTAAATCTAAAAGTGCACCTTGTTTAAAACTATTGATTCTTTAGCAAAATATTTGACTCAGTCAAATTAACGAATCAAGATGGCTTCGGACCTGTGGCTTGTTCGCATTGACGTTGATACGGTACATTACCAAATATGTAGTTTCAGTTCCGGTAAAATGTAAAGACGCACACTAGCGGAGGCGCGGGGGATCACGGGACTGATCATGACGCGAAGATGACGATCACTGACAGATGGAGAAACGGCTGCGGGCAGGGTCTGATCAAACTGAACTGGCACTCCAGGTGTGATTGCGTGTACAACAGCGAGGACTGGGGCGGTGGGGGGATTGTCACGGACGCTGCCCTCTCTATTCCTGGGTTGCCTCTATGGAGGCGCCGGCCTTGACTGCAGGGAATAAAGGGTTAAAAGTTCATTTTCACACCAATACCACAATATAGCCAACCTAGTGCTGTGTTTATTCCTGACATTTTTCTGATGATTGATACAATAACCTACGCTGCAGCATGGGATTCGCCGGCCGTTTGCTATTGAAGGAGCAGCAGAGACTATAGGACTTTGTCAGACTTTGACCGGGACTTTGTCCGTAACTTTTACAGTTCATAACATATAAGTGTCAATTAATCGTTGCCTTGTCGTGTGTAGTTTGCAAATTATGTATTTAATTGTGTGTTATAACTTGTAATCACTCAGCATGGCTTGTAATCACATATCGATTATAGATAAGTGCTTGTACTGTATCTCTCAGGTTAAATCTGTATGGGGCTGTTCACATATCGCAATCAAAACTACGTTAAAGATGTGACGCGTGCTTATTTACCGATTTTAAGTGCATTTCTAGACTGGCGGTCCTCTGCTGTTTGCCTTTGCTATGGCCACCATCAGCCATTCCTACACACTCATGGCACTGTTCATTTTCAAATTTGTTCAAGTTTTGCCACTGTGTTGTTTAATACTGAATGTGTGTCTTTGTTATTACTTGGAGTTAGTTTTAAGAGTAGAGCAATATGCTGGTATTTAACTGCATTTATTTATTGCATTCCTGCATTGGGCTGTTATATACTGTTATATACATATATGTTATATGGCTGCTATTTCATAGTCGTGGTGGGCTTTTCTCTCTGTCTCGTGCTGAATGCAGTGGGTCAATCGCAACATACTGGGTCATTGGACCAATCATCGCAGATTAGCTTTGCGCTAAGAAGGGGTTTGGGAACAAATGAATCGCTGAACAATTCATATGGGAGTCGCTGGGATAATTAGGTAAAAATAAACGCATATGAAAGTGACAATGAAAGTGTTTTTTTGACCCAGCACACATATCAGCATATTGTTGGAGACACCTAAAACCAAAATATTACCTTTTTAATGCAAAATAGGGGTTGTTTAATGCTATATTAATTTTGAAAAATGTATTATTAGGTTACAACATTGCTACACAATAGTACATTTTAGATTTTAGAGCGTAGTTTATCAGCTCTCTAAGCTAAATTTTAGTCATTAAGTTTATTAGCCAAATTATTAGAAATTTGTGTGGTAACTAACTAAGTAGCCTTTGAAGTAACTAGCCTTAGCACTCAGGATTACCTCTTTTACTCGTCATGCACGTAAACAGGTTGACAGTGACTAAACCTATAGTGTCCCTTTGGTAATAAGACACATCACAGGTCCAGTGCCAAATATTAAGAGCCTTTTATTTTGATAACATCCCGCCCTTAATACGAGTGGAAATGTTGACCTCATGGACGCACAAAACACATGCTTATAGAGCTGCACGGCATGACAGGAATGGAGAGGAAAAATTCATTGATGATTAGCGAGCAGTAGAGGGAGGAGAAGAGACTGATTTCTGCAACATGACACACAAGTCCCCCCCACATATAACCTGTAACTTTATCACACCCAAGTATTTCTCTCCTGTAAACATCCAAACGTGGCAGACGTTCAGAGCCCCCTCTGTGGACACACAGCTCCTGTGCTTAACAAAATAACAGTACCATCTCAGAGATGCATCCTTCATAGTATCAGGTGTTTGTATGGTACTGAATGAATACCAAGTGGATTAGCATTGCATTTATGTGTACTTCAAACAAATTACAATGAGTTTAAACAGTACCAATGCACTCCCTAGTTTCCTTTGAAGTAAGTTCCCACACTTTTTGTGGCTTTCAATGACCTTTATAGCTGTTTCTTATTACCTGACAATACTTTATAGTATTGCTTAGCTGGGTTTGGATTTGTTTGTCAGGCAAATTTTTTTGGAATCAACAGATTTAAATGAAAAATAAATGTTACATATTTATTACATGAAAACACTTACATTTTAACTAACCTAAATGAAATTATGTATTAAAATATTTTATTAACCAAACTTATCAGGTCACCAAAATTTATAGTGTATTATAAACATGCTCTTGAAATGAAATTAAGTTTCCAGAAGGGGAATTTTTTAGTGATAGTCATAGAAGAACCATTCCATGTGCTCTGAAAGATCTCAAAGGGCACCAATTTTACCCCTTTCTCAAGATTTAGGATAAGTCTTTTGTGTCTCCAGAATGTGCCTGTAAAGTTTCAGCTCAAAACAGCCTCAGATTATTTATTTATTATAGCTTTTAGATCATTGGAATTTTCTGCTCTGAACACTATATAGCTGTTTTTGTTGCCTGTGCCTTTAATGCTAGTTCCCCCCACCCACTGGTTCCACGTGCCTGTCAGAGTGTGCCTCAATCTCTGTCTCAGCGGACAGCGCAGTGACAGACATAAAGGAAGTAGATCTTACATAATGTTTGTGAGAAATACTACAGAAAGAACTTTTTCAATGATTATTTGATGTTTTTGTTGTGGAGTTTATTCAAGTCTTTCTGCAACGAATCACACACAATGTCATTACAAATTTTAAACACACACACAGCGGACACACACAGTGCACACTAAATTCCGATGGTATTTAGAGTTTTTTTCTCTTCATGTACAGTAGGAAATTTGCAAAATAAATTTTCTCTACTTAACATTCTGAAGTTTTTTTGTCATGAAGAAAAATCTGAAATTCATGTATTTTTGGCTATAGACAAAATAATATCCATAAGACATACAGTGCATCCGGAAAGTATTCATAGCGCTTCACTTTTTCCACTTTTTTATGTTACAGCCTTATTCCAAAGTTAATTAAATTCATTTAATTCCTCAAAATTCCACACACAATACCCCATAATGACAATGTGAAAAAAAGATTTTTTGAAATTGTTGCAAATTTATTAAAAATGAAAAAACTGAAAAATCACATGTTAGTATTCACAGCCTTTGCTCAATACTTTGTTGATGCATTTTTGACAACAATTAGAGCCTCAAGTCGTTTTGAATATGATGCCACAAGCTTGGCACACCTGTCTTTAGGAATTTTTGCCCATTCCTCTTTGCAGTACCTCTCAAGCTCTATCAGGTTGGATGGGAAGTGACAGTGTACAGCAACTTTTAAATCTCTCCAGAGATGTTTAATAGGATTTAGGTCTGGACTCTGGCTGGGCCATTCAATAACTTTTACGAGTTGTTGTTGAGCCACTCCATTTATATTTTGGCGGTGTTTTGGGTCATTGCCCTTCTGGAAGATGAACTGTCTCCCCACTCTGAAACAGATTTTCATTTAGGATGTCTCTTTACATTGCTACATTCATCTTACCCTCTATCCTGACTAGTCTTCCAGTTCCTGCTGATGAAAAACATCTCCACAGCATGATGCTGCCACCTCCATGCTTCACTGTAGGGTTGGTATTAGCCTGGTAATAAGTGGTGCCTGGCGTTCTTCAGATGTAACGCCTGGCATTCACCACAAAGAGTTCAATTTTAGTCTCATCAGACCAGATAATTTTGTTTCTTATGGTCTGAGAGTCCTTCAGATGCCTTTTGGCAAATTCCAGATGGGTCGTGGCGTCCGTCAGGCCACTCTACCATACAGGCCTGATTGGTGGATTGCTGCACAGATGGTTGTCCTTCTGTAAGGTTCTCCTCTCTCCACAGAAGAACACTGGAGCTCAGACAGAGTGACCATCTGGTTATTGATTACCTCCCTGACTAAGGCCCTTCTCCCTCGATTACTTAGCTTAGATAGACGGCCAGCTCTAGAAAGAGTCCTGGTGGTTCCAAACATCTTCCACTTACGGATAATGAAGGCCACTGTGCTCATTGGAACTTTCAGAGCAGCAGAATTTCTTCTGTATCCTTCCCCAGCCTTTTGCCTCGAGACAATCCTGTCTCGGAGGTCTACAGACAATTCCTTTGTCTTGACATGCACTGTCAATCCTGGGACCTTATATGGACAGGTGTATGCCTTTTCAAATCATGTCCAATCAACTGAATTTACTACAGGTGAACTCCAGATAAGCTGCTGAAACATCTCAAGAATTATCAGTGGAGACAGAATGTACCTGAGCTCAATTTAGAGCCTTACGGCAAATGCTGTGAATTCTTATGTACATCTGATTTTTCAGGTTTTTCATTTTTTTATAAATTTGCAACAATTTCAAAAAATCCTTTTTCACATTGTAATTATGGGGTATTATGTGTAGAATTTAAAGGAAATAAATGAATTTAATCCATTTTAAAATAAGACTGTAGCATAAAAAATGTGGAAAAAGTGAGGCGCCATGAATACTTTTCGGATGCACTGTATGACAATATAGTTTTGTGGTTCAGGGTGACAAAAATTCAAAGTCATTTACCATCACCATCCATCAATATCAAATATTTCAAAGATATAGACATGACTAGCATTGCAACACAAAAATAATATAAAATATTTGGTAACACTTTTTGATGGTCCATTTGAGTGTTAGTAGACTGCTTAATATCTTTTTGATAATGCTGCTAAGCAGACATTTAACTGACCATCAGAAACTTTGCAAGTACATGTCAAATTACACTAACCTTACATGTCAACCTTAACCGTAATCCCAACCCTAACCCCAACCTAACAGTCTACTTATAATCTAATAAGAATTAGATGGCATGTAAATGCAATGTAACATATTCATCAAACGGACCAGCTAAATAAAGTGTGATATTTGTCCTAGAATTGAAAATGACTAAAATTTAAGGAATTTAATCTACATGACAGGTAATGACGTTGCTTAACCTCATCCAAAAAAGGAAAGATAACACAGAACAAGTTTTCTTCCTACAAAATAATAAATCAATCATGACACCATGAATAATAAAAGTAACCATGACCAGTTTTGTTTTCATTTTGATTGCAATGTTGTCAACAAGCAGTTCTGGACTTCTATTGCATGTGCACTATTATCATTAGTCAGTGCCATATGAAAACCAAAGGGTGTGTCTGTTAAATTAATAGCTAATTTGAACTTTGCTACTGTAGAAGCACAGCAGAATCAACTGAATTACTGTTCTGCCATTGGTGAATGTCAGAATTGTATTAAAACAATGCTTTAATTTTCATCCCAACTTAAAACTTGAAGGACATTTTAAAGATATTACTCTTATTACGTGCTCTGAACACATACTGTAGTTAAGGTTAATAACACAAGGACAAATACACAGTGCAAAAGAAACAAGTGGGGATTAAAGGAGCAAGAGAGTCTGTTTGAGAGAGAGAGAGCATGTAGAGTGACCTGTAATAGGACTAGAGCTGGCGCTGACTAACAGAACCTTACAAAGAAGAAACTCCACCCCTTTCTCTCCTCCCAGCCTATAACAGCCCACTATGGAGCCCAAGTCCAGAAACAGATGAGTGTTCCTTCACACCACTATCACTCTGGACACCCACTGACTGCCTGCTTTTAACCTTTGCCTTCCTGGATACTTTCTTTCTGGATACTTTTACTCACTTGGACACTTGTATATGGATTAAGGATTTTAAAATGCACTCCCAGCTGTTGTTGGACGAATTCAGCAATGGTAAGTTACCTGTCCTACCTGACATCACTTGCAGGACCTTCATTATAACTTTCCATTTTTATATGACTGCAATTTAAGACTGCTTGTTCAAACTACTTATTTAAAATGAGTTGAAACAATATAATTCTTTAGTTGTTTTTGGGACAACCTAATTGTTTGATGTTGAATCCTCTTAAATTTGATTGAGTTAATTTAATCGATGTGCGTTGGGACAACATTACGGAATTGTGTTGGATTTTTTTACAGTGTGGGAATGAAATTAAAAAATGATGATTGCATATTTGATTGGGTAAGTTCTTGCTTGGGTTTGTTCTTAGATTGTGACCCCTACTGATATTTTGACTTTTATAAGGACACTAGCGAACTTTCAGGAGACCTTTTCTCCTGGTGTCCTTCTCTCATGTTATATAGACACTAATGTTCTAGGTCTGATTTATAATGACAGGTTGGGATAGCTCCCAGAATCGGGCAGCTTCAGGATTTAGGAGTGACAGCAAGATCCTGGCATGGCTTACATGTGCAAGCTTCAGAACTTCGTAACCAGAAGTGCATCAGTGACCCCATAGAGTTTACAGCACATCAGCTTCATCTAAACACAATTAAAGGGATAGTTCACCCAAAAACTAAAAATTCCACACCTTATCCTCCACTTCTTCTGAGTTCTTATCTTCTGTTGAGGACAAAGGAAGCTATTTTGACGAAAGATGATCACCTGTAACCATTGATTTCCATTCCAAATCGATTAACTTAATTGTTTTGCAAATTTAAATGGATTGGTTCCAATAAACATTAAGACTTGTGTTGATTGAGATAATTTCAAGTAAGTAGTTTGAACAACAGTAAACATTATTTTTTGAGTGAACTGGAAGTCAATAGGTTTTTATTTTTCTTCAAAATATCTTTATTTGTGTCCAATAGAATAAATAACTAGTAAATGTTTGGAACCACTTAAGGGAGACTAAATTCCTACTTTTGACTAAACTATCCCTTTAAGTGTGTGGTTTTAACCCTAAGTATATTGCCATCTAATCACTGGAACCAAAACATCTACTATTAATATGAAGAGTGTTGTTTTTCCTAATAAAACTCTAGACAGCATGTGCGCACAAGCAGTAAACAGAGTATGGTACACAGGCTCCCAGCAAGGAGAGTCGTGAGAGGGTGTAGGAGGCTCAGTGGACCGTAATAACTGGCTCACTGGATTACGTAAACTATATATCATGGGACATTCCTCCACAGCTTTATTGTTTTGATCAGCAGTTTCTCAGGGACGTTGGTGACATGTAAGATAACTCTCTACAAACTCCAGTATGCAGGTGTCATCCAAAGGTTATGTAATTGGTGTCAGTGTTGTAGGGTCAGCCTACTGGTTAATAGTCTGCTTACACAATGGTTGCAGGTTGATGCCAAGCAGTGACCTGGGTGGCTTAGAGTGAATGGTCATTGTGTCCTTGACCAGCGACTACTGGTCTCCCCTAAGGGAACTACTTCACTGGAAGTTGTTTTACATTAAAACACATGTTAAATGTTGTGTAAAGGTTTTAACATGACATTGTTCTTAGTTAGTTTGATGTTTGGTTACTGTATTAACTGATTATGTATTCAGATGGATGTATAATTTTGTTTGGAGATTGTCGCAAAGTGTAAAATCAAGTCAATCACACTTTATTCACATCTATACAATTATGTAAAATTATATATATATATATATATATATATATATATATATATATATATATATATATATATATATATATATATATATATATATATATATATATATATAGCAAAAGTCAAATGCTTGATTTTATTTTTAATGCAAAAAATTATTATTTTAGCCCATTATATTGACTATTAATACTGTTTTAAATGTAATGTGATACTGGGTTTGGATTGAGGATAATCTCTGATGTGTAATTATTCATTCATTCATTCATTTTCTTTTTGGCTTAGTCCCTTTATTAATCTGAGGTCGGCACATCGGATTAACCCGCCAACTTATCCAGCATTTGTTTTATGCAGCTGATGCCCTTCCAGACGCAACCCATCTCTGGGAAACATCTATACACACTCATTCACACACACACACAGACTCATACACAGGGCCGGCGTGTCCATAGAGGCGACCTAGGTGACCGCCTAGGGCGGCAGAATAGAGAGGGCGGCGTCCGCAACACTACCCCCATCACCCGCGCCCTCAGTTATATCCGCATCTAGTGCGGTAGAATAGAGAGGGCGGCGTCCGCGACACTACCCTCACCACCCGCGCACTCAGTTATATCCGCATCTAGGGCGGCGGAACAGAGAGGGTGACGTCCGCGACACCACCCCCCTTCATTTTAGGGCTGAGGACGGCGTGACCGTCCTTTGCCTAGAGCAGCAGCTTAGCTTACTCCGGCCCTGCTCATACACTACGGTCAATTTTAGCGTAGCCAATTTACCTGTACCACGTCTTTGGACTGTGGGGGAAAACGGAGCACCCAGAGGAAACCCACGCGTACATGGGGAGAACATGCAAACTCCACACAGAAATGCCAACTGAACCAGCCGAGGCTCGAACCAGCAACCTTCTTGCTGTGAGGCGAACGTGCTACCGTGCTAAAATGTAAACTATATTATTTTACAGCTCACTCTCACACTGCTCAAATCTAAACTACCTACTTTCTGTTCTTAAAATATATTATCAACCAGGTCAAATCTGCTAAATCCTACTATAAAGGTTTATCACAACAACAATGAAAGCTATAAAGATAACGATAGCTATAAAATCTAGACTAATGCCTGATTAAGATCTGTTTAATAAAAGCGCTCTATGCAGTTTTGTCCTCTATTTATTGAAATGAATTTTATTGTCTGTCTGTGTTTCTATTGTTCATCAACTGGATAAAGTGATCCCAACAATATACATGTTTTTTTCTATATAGTCATTGTGTTGACTCTTATATTCTTTTAGGTAACACTTTATTATGATGGTCCATTTGAGTATTAGTAGACTGTCTGCTAAATATCTGCTGATACTGCTCCTTTAGCAGTCATTTAATTGACTATTTAATTGCATGTACGTGTCAACCTAAACTAACCCCAACCAAACAGTCTACTTATAATCTAATGAGAATTAGTTGGCACGTAAATGCAATGTAACTTAAAGTCAACTAACGGACCCTAAAAAATAAAGTGTGACCCTTAATGGTTATCTTATTATATATTTTATACATGCACCAAGCCAACGGTCGGCCATTGGGCATCGTCAGGCCATCTGTCATTATAGTCTGTTTGGTGTGTCACACCATTGCTTACTTCTGAGTTTGTCTGAGTCGGCAAGAAGAATCGACGTCACTGAAAGAGAGCACTCTGACTGGCTGTTCAGCTATGAATCAGATCGTGAGAACAAAAACCAGAGTGTAGAAACAAAGAAACCCAGCAGACACGCCACGTCATAAGACAATAATTTTAAGTTAGATTTAGGTCGCCAGTGTCTACGGACAATGTTATTATGATGTCCAATATCGAAGTGAAATGACATTGATATCTGGTTGATTTTAGGTTGTGTTAGAAAGTGACTAAAATCCAACGTCTAGCCAAAATCTTAAACCAGCATAATATTGACTTCATATAGTGACTTTTATTTGTTAGGTATGACAACCATAATCCAACATCTAATAAACTTCATATTGGTAACATCCACACAACAAAAAGCTGTAACATCATTAGATGTTGATATTTTTTTGTTTTTAGGTTACGTTTTAAAGTAACCAAAATGCAATGTTTGTTCAATGTTGGACATTGACGTCGGCCTGACGTTGGGTTCTGACATCAACCCAATTTTATCTTTTAAAAAAACTGCCACATCCCACGATGTTGGGGTACAATGTCAGTCTGATCATGTTCATATCTGTTAAAACTCCTGTTTTTATTGGAAGTTTCCTGTGTTTCAAACCCATCTCCCACCACCTTCCTGTTTTGTTATTTCTCCTATAAAACTTCTTTAATTTCACTTCACTCCTGGGTCCTCATGTACAAAGACTTGCGTTGAATTAATACTAATACATTGCATATGGACAAAGCTGTAAATGTGGGTACGCAGTAAAAAATTCAGATATATTAAATGCTGCGTGCACGGAATCCCACGCATATTCTCTTTGTACATCCTAATTAACGTGAAATTGAGCGCACGTGCCCTGCCTCTTCCCCCTAATAAATAAGTGACTCAACTTTGGCAAAACCAAACGAAAATGCAATGGCAAGAGCAAGGAAGAAGAGAAACTTCACAGAATATGAATTGGAGGTGCTCCTGTCGGAGGTAGACCGGAAAAAACTGTGTTATTTTCAAGATTTTTCTCCGGAATTAATAACAAAAGAAAAAAAATAGAGTGGGAGAGTTTAGCTGACACAGTTAACGCAGTGGGGTCCGAACAAATTAAAAAAAGAATTTGTCTGATGTAAAGGTGCAGGTTAAGAGGAGAACAGTGGCGCATCGTCAAAGTGTGGACCGAACAGGCGAGGGAACAAGGGATGCTGAACTAACACCCTTTGAGGAGAGAATTGCCTCAATTGTGGGCAACACTTTACTGTCTGGAGTAGTAACCGTGTCTGTGGGAGACACAGATGTATTAGAGGAACACTTTGTTAGGGCAGAATAGCAGACTATATTACTCTGACAAACATACACTGCCACTGCAGGGTGACCACACAGTTGCATAGGTCTTTGACTTCAGCTTGGTGTTTCCTTGGCTTAAACCGCTTGTTACTAAGGGGTTTTGAAAAGTTGCTAAAGTGTTGCCAAGTCATTAACATGGCGTTTTTCAAATAATTTAAGTCAAACTGACTAAAAATATTTATTTTATTATAGGTTGTTTAGGTTAAAAAAACCTAAATAACTTTTGAAATTAAGTTAAAGTAACATAAAACATTTGTTGTGACTTTTTGTTATATATTTTTTTCAGTGTACCTATGACACAAATCAAGTAGATGTGGTTCTTGCTAATTAAATAAGATAATAATTTCATAAAACTTCAAAAATAAGGATATGTTGACCTATAATCTAGTCTTGTATCCAAAGGTCACGCGTGATTTCTGCGCAATGTTGTCGCTTTATAATTGTTGAGTTGTGAAAGTGGGTTATGAGCATCTATTTGTTTAAGACTGTCTGGTGACATAGAGGGTCATAAACTTCAATGTTTGATGTGCATGAGGGAATGACGATACCCAACACCTACTGTTCACATGCTGCAGGTAGACACAAAGTCCACATTAGCACACCACTATAGCTTGTGTTTATTTTTACTCTTATTCAAATGAATTTATTTGCAGTCACAGAGGTTTGCATAGGGAGTTGTGTGGGTTGATTTGGGCTTCTAGACTAGGCTGACCTATAAGGCGTTTGGTGTGAAAGAGGACTGTGTGAAACTCTTCCATCATAAAATTTTAATGAGAGGGAACACTATATGCCTCAGAGTTACACAATATTGCCACCAACATGGGTAACCTCTTAATATGTTGACATATGTAGAGTTTGCCACCGAAATTACTCTCAAGCCACAGTTTTTGTGGCATTTTTATGGTACATCTTTAAAATTTGTTAGACCACTTGTAATTGTTTTTCCCTTTATCAAATATTTCTCAAATCATGTTTAACAAGGCAAACAATTTTTCACAATAATTTTTCTTCTAGAGAAAGTCTCATTAGTTTTATTTTGCTAGATAAAATCAGTTTTTAATAAATAAAAAAAAGAGTAAATAAAGCTATAACTATAGAACGACTAATTACCCTACAGGTCCATAGCCAGGGAGAGTTTGGGTGGTTTTAAAGACCCACTCCCAAGTCTAGAATTTGACACCTAAATGAGCTCGTTTATCCCATTTTTGACTATGCCATTATAAATGGTGAAAATTATAGAAGAAAGCTTTAAAACAAATTTAATTCTCATTGAGGAAAGTTTAATGAGGCAGCTGAGTGGGTAGCACAATCGCCTTACAGCAAGAAGGTCGCTGGATCGAGCCTCGGCTGGGTCAGTTGGCATTTCTGTGTGGAGTTTGCATGTTTTCCCTGTGTTCGCGTGGGTTTCTCCGGGTGCTCTGGTTTCCCCCACAAGTTGACCTTTAATCTAGGTTAAGACATGCACTATAGGTGAATTGGGTAAGCTAAATTGAGTGTGAATAAGTGTATAGGATGTTTTCGATTGATGGGTTGCAGTTGGAAGGGCATCCGCTGTGTAAAAACATATGCTGGATAAGTTGGCGTTCATTCTGGTGTGGCTACCCCAGATTAATAAAGGAATTAAGCCGAAAAGAAAATTAATGAATGGAAGTTTAATGAGCTGGCCATATTTTATTAGCTTTATTTTTATATAAGCTACAGTTTTTAATTTAAAACAAGTTTTACTAGATTCCTATTTTTATTATCTGGTGGATGATAATAATAATAATAATTTGTATTTAAAAATAAGTATTTTTTTTTAGATTTGTTTGTAAATTTTTTAAAGTACCAATTTTATTATAACAGTATTTATAAAACTGAATGAACTTACAGTTTAAATCCAAGTTTGTAAATAAGTACACTGCCTGACAAAAGTCTTGTCGCCTATCCAAGTTTTAGGAGCAACAAATAGTAACTTGACTACTTGATCATTTAGTATCAGGAGTGGCATATGAAAGGCAAAGGCCTCTAGATTACGCTGATTTTACTAAAATAAAATATGATCATGCCTCTTCAATGCCTTTCCTTCATCTTACCCCAGACATGCTCAATAATGTTGAGTTCTGGTGAATGGGCTGGCCAATCCTGGTGCAGATTGGCCTTCTTTGCTTTCAGAAAGGTTGATGTGGAGGCTGAAGTATGAGGAGGAGTGCTATACTGATGGAAATTTGCCCTCATGTGGTTTGTAATGTAATGGGCAGCACAAATGTAACCCCATACCATGGTTTTTCCTTCACCAAACTTGACTGATTTTTGTGAGAATAGTGGGTTCCAATAGGTCTTCTGCAGTATTTGTGATTATTGGGATGTAGTTCAACAGATGATTCATCAGAAAAATCTACCTTCTGCCACTTTTTCAAATGATCAACTAGAAATCAAGTTAATATTTGTTGCTCTCACAACTGGGATTAACGACAAGACTTTTGTCAGGTACTTTGTAGTAAAATAGCATGGTGAGCACTTTGACAAAATTGTAGGAAATATTTTTGGTGCATCATAAAAGTGTGGTTATGATCACCATCCGAAAAGCTGATCCAGCAAAGATTAGTTCTTAAAATGTCGATAAAATGCATAATTGAATAGAAAATGAGGTGAATAACTGCAAAAAATGTCCACTTTTGCAAATAAAGTACCATACCTTTCAATAGGCTGGCTATTAATAGACGGGCCTGCCCTTACTTGCCTAATTAACCGTTAAGCCTTTAAATTGCACTTTAAGCTGAATACTATCTTGGAAAAATATCTAGTAAAATATTATGTATCGTCATCATGGCAAAGATAAAATAAATCAGTTATTATGATTAGTTATTAAAACTATTAGGCTATGTTTAGAATAACAACTATATTAAAATCTCTTTGACCATATAGCACAATGCAACATTTTATCAAAAGAAAACTACCATCTCATCCATGTTGCTCTGTTCTGTACAAAGGAAAATATATTAAATGGAGCTCCAAAAAGCCCTTTCAGTGAATAACAACTGACTATTTCTGATTCAAACAAAGCTGCTTTTAAAAGACCTGAAATAGACTAAAAGTTTACTGCTGCTTTTTATAGTCTCTGGCTGGTTTTTATCCATCATGTCTACCCAATTTATCATCCACCTATACCCAAGTTCCATTTCCTTGCTTGACTTCCTCATGTTTTCAGAAGCAATGGAAAACAACTGATCATCATCATTATTGCGGCCACATCCTGGATGTCCTATAACTAACCAATCACCGGGTGCATTGTTTCTGCATTTCTTTTCTTTTTTAAAATCAACAATGAATGCATGTGAGCTACAACATTTAATTAATGTTAAAGGTGAAGTTAAACCAAAATGTATCCTAAAAGCAGCATAGTGTTTATTTACTCGGCGCACAAGAAGAAATGTACTCATATTTTCAATTAAAGTCTTATTTTATTTAAAATGTAGACATATATTTTCTGATATTTTTGACCTGTTTCTTGTTTAGACACAAACAAATGTTTTTTGTTTTTTTTCTGTGTAATTTAGCATTTCTGTGTTATTGGCGCATATATAGACATTGAGGTCCACCCTATTTTGTCATGGTCCACAGTTTAATTATGGACTCACTTCACACTATAATATAGTACACATTGCATTGGCTTTTCTGTGTTTGTTTTTATCCATAATCCTCATTTGTTGTGCGTAAAGGACCAGCATGATCATTTCAGGGTAAATAAATAAATAAATAAATAAATATATTGTTGTTATTGTCATTCTAAAATAACATTAAAAATGTATTTTATATAAATAATTTGTTATTATTTATTATTTATTATAAAAGTAATATAATATAATTTATTATATAAAAATATAAATGCAAATACATTTTAAATAAGATTAATGGCAATAAACATAATACATTAAAATAAATATAATTGATGTACATTTTTATCATGATGTATTTATTTATTTATATCTATGAAATATGATGTGCGTGGCGGCGCAGTGGCGTGAGTGTTACTCTAAAGCGCAGTCGTAGTGCGGCATAGACGGCGAGCACATGGGGATTCACATGCTGATGATGCTGCGCTGCATCCATCCATTCATTCAGCTCTGGCGCAGGACACACAGCCCTGGTCATTCTGTTCCGGCTCATGCTGCGCTGCCCAGCTACATTTAGCGTTTTTAAACCGTGTTTTGTGGGCATCCACATGCCTTACTGCGGCGATGTTGCAGCATCATCATGCGTCCAGCGGTCAGACCTCTGCTCGTAGCCACATGAAGACACTCGGATAATATAATCATAACGTGTATTTCTGGAATAAGAGAGACGACACGGGGAGGGAGCGACTGATCGACCCGTCTGCAGTGAGTAGAGACAGATCAGAACATGCTGTCTACATCAGATATGATGATGCTCTGGTTGATGACTGCTGAGGGATGATGTTCTGCCTACAGACTGCTGAGTGATGGTGTTCTGTTGCATGTTTTTACTCTTATCATAATGTGTAGCTTTTAAGAGCAGTTTAGGAGATGGCATTGCTGTAATATATGAAAAGATGACATAATGATAACATTGAAAATGCATATAAATGCATGCAAACATAAAAACTTGAAACTTCTAGGTGCATCCCATCACTACAGGTTCATATGTAAGCGTCAGTTAAAGGCAATAAATGTTGAGTGGTTCGGGAACATTGAGATCTTAGGCAGTCTGCCCCTACTGGCAGATCCGGTTTCGAGACTTTTTAATTGACAGGATGTAGGCTATAAAGACTAAACCAACCTTAGGACAGAACAGAACGACCCTACTGAGCAGCATCTTTAAATAAGCGTCACCTGAATGAGCAACCACAACGTCAAAATGTCTAATAAGAAATATATTAGGCCCTGCTTAAAGTGGCAGCTAGTTCACATAAACATTTGATGTGATTCCAAGGATTAAACTGAAACTGTGGGTTTTGGTGATCCCGTATATAACAATTCAGCTGTTTTTCCCAGTGTTAGGTTGTGGCTGGAACATATGCTGGGTAAGTTGGTGGTTCATTCCGCGGTGGCGCCCCCTGATTAATAAAGCCGAAAAGAAAATGAATGAATGAATTCAGCTGTTGTGAGTGTTCACAACAGTTTTTAGCACGAGCTATATAGTGTGACATTAGCCTATTAGATTCATTATTATTATTATTATTATTTTATTTTTGAAAGGTTTGCCAATATTATGTAGAGAGGATTGTATAAACCAGATATTGATATAAATGTAAAACTAATTAAATAAAATTTAAAAAAAGCCTCTATTGTCAACATATATTAATTCATTATCCTTCGGCTTAGTCTCTTGGGGTCACCACAGTGGATTGAATAGCCAACTATTCCAGCATATGTTTTACACAGCAGATTCCCTTCCAGCTGCAAATCAGTACTGGGAAACACCCATACACACTCATTCACACACATACACAATGGCCAATTTGGTTTATTCACTTCACCTATAGGGTATATGCCGAGCTAGTGCAGTTCCCATGCTGATACACTTCCGGTGACCTGTTATTGTGAACTTTTTACCATTTTATACGGTTCCTTTTACAGCATCGATGTTGTAATGTCAATAAAATACATTCAGTTAAATAAACTTTAGCATTTATTTAGTTGCTCAAGCGTAAAACGAGACAAAAAGCTGTTTACTCGCACGCGCCCGTCAGAATCGGCAGGCTAACGCAGAAGCTCCATTGAATATACTGGGGTAAAATAAATGCTCATATTATAAAGATATGGTGGGGGAAATGTAATCTAATGCAGTGCTTCTTGTACAATCTGAGACCCACTTTAAATCGGATATCACTCAGCTAGTGGAGATCGCTGATTTTTAAAGAAAACAAACCTTAAACGCACCTGATTTTGCATTGGCATTCAATTTGCCGGAAGCGCTTAACCCAGGTTACTGGCAAATTAAAAGTCCTATTAGCATGCTTCGGCATTCCCAATCAAACTATCTCAGAACTGTAACAAGAGGCAATTTAATCATAACTCTTTTTGGATTCTCGGAAGCTATAGAAATTAAATATGTAAAACAGGAAGTATGTTGGGACCATTGTTTTTGTCCTCAAAATGGTCTATACCACATGTCATTGGGGGAAACCCACACAAACACGGGGAGAACATGCAAACACCACACAAAAATGCCAACTGACTCAGCCGTGACTCCAACCAGCGACCTTCTTGCTGTGAGGCGACAGTGCTAACCACCGAGTTACCATGAAAAATATAGATTTATTTAAATGATGTGACAAAGAATAGGCTATATGCAAGTAATGCAACATTTAAGCTGTGCATTAGTTGTTACTACATTCAGCAGTGATTTTGATAGATTTTCAGAGATGTTTATTTATTCCTGAATTTATTGTAACATTTTAAAGTCCCTGCGTTCTTTTAAAGATGTTGTGGTTATTGCAGTAAATTTTAGTTTAATGTATTTAAATGAAGTAGGCTATTAATAACTGATGATTTTGCTAATTTATTATTGATTTCAGAATTTATTGTACAATAATTAAAAATATTATGGCTTCTGGCAACTGTATATATTTTGTGAATACAATTTTAATTAAAATAAATTTTAAGTAATTTCAATTTAATTATTCTAGTTGAGATCAAGTTTGAATAACTACAAACTTTTCTGATTATTTAATAATTGCAGAATTTATTGTGCAGTAATTTGAAATATTCTGGATCCTGAACACTCAAAAAATATTTTGAATGCTTATTCTAGCCACTTATTTAAAATGAACTGAACCAACTCAATTATTTAGGTTTTTTTTATCGATTTGAGTGGGGTGACATGGAAGGATTGTGTGGAACCCAGCATTATTTACAGTGTATGCTTTGGTTAGTATAAAGATTGATTTAATTAGTTTAAATTAGTTTAAATAACTGCTAATTTTACTAAATTATGTTTTAATTACTGAATTATTTATTCATTAATTTCCTTCGGCTTAGTCTCTGATTATTACAGTGAAATGAACCGCCATTACAGAATTTGTTGTGCAATAATTTCAAATATTCTGTCACATCAACATATCTTTAGTGGTTATTACATTTAATTTAAATGTAATGATTTCGAATAAATTATTAGTATAATTGATTTAATTATAAAATAAAATTTATGACTTTAATATCAATGAATGTGAATGCGGCGCGATTTACATAGCAATAAAAGAAGCGGGATGAGTGCAAGAGCGCTATGAAGTGCCCATGCGCTTCATAGAGCGGGGGATTCACAGATGGAAATAGAAGCACGCATTAATGCGCATGCGTCGCAACGCTTATTCACACTGATCTTCAACATAAGAGCTTCACTCACACACACAGCAGTCTGTAAGGAGAGCGCGCAGGTAGCGCACACAAACCTAGCCCGGAACGGTTAGGAATAAAATATACATGACACCAGCGAGAAGAGTGAGTACATGGCTTGTTTCTTTGCTTTGTATGTAAGCGTAAATATGGTCGTTTTGCTGGGTTAAAGGGTTTATTTTAACGGCAAATGGGCGGCTTGGTGAAATCTAGCCTCGGCACAATAACCTTCTTTGTTCAGGTAACGCGTCGAAGCGCCGTAAATGCATAAAGAAATGACTGTTAAATCGTTATAATACATTGTTTACTGATATACGAGACATTATAATACTTAAGAAGATTATTTAACTCCTAATAGCTTGTTTATTAATCCTTTGTAATGCGAATTGGTGTATATGTGAATTCTCCCGCTGTCTTAGAAACAATGTTCGATTTATGCTTACGAACATTTTGTAGAGTTTGTATATTAGCGGATACTCATATTTTTACTGGGTAATTAATTCAGTTTAGTTGTTTTTGAATTGTGCCAATGTTTCGTCTCTGAGCCGGTTTGGTTTTAGCTTTAGCATGTAGCCGGTAGTAAAATGGAGGACCGAAAATGGCCAATAAACCATATAAACAAGCCGATCAACTGTAAACTTTAACAGAGCAGCAACAAAAGCGAACCGCGTGTGTACAACAACGTCAAGTTATTGTTTGCGTCATTATTGCATTTTTTTCAAAGTTTTTAAGCAAGCCGCTTTAATACCTAATGAATTATTTATATATTTGTTAAGAAATAATCGTAGTAACGTTATATTTACTTTTTGTGTTTGAGATGAGTTGGTAAACCTTGTCAATAAAAGCATTTAAACATGTTTTACTGGTCAATCCATATAACGTTAAGCAACATGATGGGTTTATGTTTATTAATTAAAACGCTTTCACTTTCTCGTAGTGTAAACAGGATTAATAGTTGTTGATTTAATGTCACTATCGTTACTGGACTGGTTTAAGGTTTATTGGCTCCCTGTTTTAGTTAACAAAATGGTCGGCCGGTTAGCCATCATTTCCCTCACACACTGCTGCAACGTGGCTGAATCACCAACCTTTGTTTCCACAGACCGGCCGGGTCCCGTGTTAATCCATTACATGTGTGTTATGATCACTGTGGTGCTTTTTACAGTCATGAGGTGGAGAAACGGGAACCCATGACATCAGAAAGTGTAGTGGCGCCATGAGCACACAAACACACACAGGAAACATTGCTCAAGAGAGATGCCATAACCTTGTATGATTTTTTATTTTTGTTTTAAATCGGTTTCATTCTGAAAGATCAGAACTGAATAAGTGTTGTATTTCATTAAACACTCATATTCCTTAAAATTAGTATTTTCAGATTAGATTGTTGCCCTCTATTCAGTGTCCTTTTGAGCTTAAAACAGATCAAATCCATTCCCTTTTATTTGTGTCGTCCAGAATGCACATTTATAAATTGCTTTGCTTTAGATTTAGATTTGCTATTTTGGCCTATATTACACTCCTAATCTGTTTGTTTTTGTGCCGTTTTGCAGGGTATCCCGGTGTAAAATGGAGGATAGTTTTGATTGCGACTGCGGTGAGCTGGAGCCGCCTGATCATTGAGAAGGAAGTGTCTTGTTGAGAACATCAAACATTTCAATTTCCCATCATCAGGCATTTTAAAAAGGAACAAGGAAAAATATTACATTTGTCACCAGTTACTAGGACCGTTAATAATAATAATAATGCTGCTGCTCAGGGCCAGTCGTACACTGAAAATTTCTGCACTGTGACAATGGTTTTATTTGTAGAGACTTCAGTTATTTCAGTTTCGTTCAGAGAGATTTGATTGGCCTCCAAATTCATTCCGTTACGCCCTATTAAACATTGAAACAAATCAAATTTCCATTTTAAGTTAAGTTCCCATTAGTCTTGAAAAAGCTGCTGAAAGTGTTGTGGATGATGACCACATATCCTGGCAACATATCCTTATCAGTTCCTATCTCTCAGTATACGCTGTAACAGTAGGTCAGGGGAAAACACTCAAGTCTTACTAGGCTTGAGTGTAGTTTGAGTCAACTTTTTCTAGAAACTCCAAATTGGCTGCATATCAGTTAAAATCAGAAACACTTCCTGCTATAATATCTGCACAGAGCTGCTCTTC
Source organism: Danio rerio (assembly GCF_052040795.2). Lineage (NCBI taxonomy): Eukaryota > Metazoa > Chordata > Actinopteri > Cypriniformes > Danionidae > Danio > Danio rerio. Next base: position 42,299,730 of record NC_141038.1, on the reverse strand, counting down.
TAGATCACAGAATGGCAGAGAAATTTGAAAGCCTTATGAACATTCATGGCTTCGATCTGGGGCCTCGCTACATGGACCTGAAGCCACTTGGCTACGGGGGCAACGGCTTGGTGTTTTCCGCTGTTGATACCGATTGTGACAAGAGGGTTGCTGTTAAAAAGATTGTCTTGACTGACCCACAGAGTGTCAAACATGCGCTGCGTGAAATCAAAATCATCCGCAGGCTTGATCATGACAACATCGTGAAGGTGTTCGAAACTCTGGGGCCCAGTGGCCGGAGGCTCACGGAGGACGTGAGCTCTCTGACAGAGGTCAATTCAGTGTACATCGTCCAGGAGTACATGGAAACTGACCTCTGTAAAGTACTGGAACAGGGCTTGTTGTCTGAGGATCACGCACGGCTGTTCATGTACCAACTGCTCCGGGGACTCAAATACATCCACTCTGCAAACGTGCTTCATCGTGACCTGAAGCCTGCCAACCTCTTTGTCAACACTGAGGACTTGGTTCTAAAAATTGGAGACTTTGGACTCGCCCGGATCATGGACCCCCACTATTCCCATAAGGTATTTATTCTTTTGCTTTCACTTGCTAAGATTTTGCACCTTCAATGTTCTGTTTCATCGTACTGACAACCATCCAGATGGCGTCTTGTTTGGCTGAGACATGAATGAGATTTCATTTCATTCACTGATTCCTTGTATCGCAGGAAGTAAACAGTCCTTGAATTGGCACCTCCGACTTCCTGTTTGTGACGCCCTTTCCTGTATGTTAGCTTTCTGTGTGGTTGCTGTACATCCGGTTGTGTTTTAAAAGGAAGCTGATGGAAAAATATTATGACAAAATTGCACAGCTGTCCCTTTATTGACCTTCTTCTTTTACATGAGAGCGGGTGCAGCCATTAGAACCTCATTGGCTAAAGACTTCCGATCTCATTCGCGTCCATTGATTTTTAGCCATAAAAATTGCTGTTTGATGTTGCAAACTGGTATTTTTTCTTAATATATTTTTTTTTATTTATAATCATAATAAGCACGCTGGGATTTTCAGAAAGTTGTACGACCGGTTTCTGTCCTTTGTCATTCCTAGTCGTTTCCTCCATTGGCAAATTAACCAGAAGTCCTAAAACAATCACAGAAAAGAACGTACTTCCGCAATGCAGGATAAAGTGAATTGAGCCAGAGTGGAATATTTTGGAACATAGGTTGTTTTGACATGACGTTATTGATGACGCGCAAAATTCAGAAGGAGTGCATAAAGTGATACTTTTACGTAATCGCTATCAGAACATCAAAATATTTGTTTTATGTTCCTTATAATAGTTTAAATCAGCCAAAATAAGAAATGGCAAACAGCTTTTATAGACTGCCAAAAGTTTTAACTCATAAAGCGGAGAAAGTAAACAAACTGGTTAAAAAAACAGAAGAAAATGCGGCATGTTATAAACATTTTTTTAATACATCCATGTGTACAGACTTTTTTTTTTAAGCACGATAATTCATTTGACGGCTTCAATAAAGATTATAAGCAGGCCTAGCTATGTGTATACATGTTATGTTGTATATAAATTAAATGCAAACACCACCCCACTTGTACAAAATCCAGGAGAATATACGTACCCTGCCATGTAATAGCAATGAAATTTCCATCTTCTATTGCAATAATCCATGTCTTTGCTGGCGTTTCATCAGAATTTACAATCTTAATGCTATCATCGAGATGCGCAGCAGTGGTGAATGTTTATTGATTGTAAATTTATCGACAGAACAAAAAAGAAATGCCTTTGTCTTGTAACAAAACTCTAATTTCTTTTTTTTTTGAGCACTTTTTTTTCCTCTAATAAATAAATATTGTAGACTATGCATTTACGCTTTTGTATGCTTTCATCTGTTATTTTGTGATGTCTGCAAGATATCTGCATGTTGAGAAACTATAGTAATAGTGTAGCATAGTAAATTGATAAACTGTAACGCCAGTATAAACTGTGGTGCATTGTGATTATAGCGTAGATAACTGAAGCCTATTGAATAATTTATTAATACAGTTGTGTTGTACCATAGCAACAATAATTACTACAACAGTTTAATACAAGTCATTATAGTATGCTTCCGAACACTATAGTATTCATCATAGTATTTTTTCATAAAACATAATTAACAAGCAAATACATTTTAGTTCAAGAGAAAACAAGATCATCTTCATGATATAAGGGTCATGGCCAACATATGTGCCTATTTTCTGTTTAGATGTCCTTTGACATATGGTATGTATCACAAAAATAAGGACTTTCCTCCATGTCTCCCATTCATTTTTTATTTATTTTTTTTTTACTTCCTGCCCTCCATCTGAATTTCGCACATCACCAGGACCACGTGACTGAAAACAACCTATTGGGAAATCTAAAAAAGATTGACGTTTTGTTTCCTTTAAATGTGTTTTTCCTTGTTCTTTCGTTCGTTCACTTGTTCAGTTTTGTGTGTGTGTGTGTGTGTGTGTGTGTGGATGATGTTTGGGTTGTGGCTTGGTTTAAGTGTACTCGTGTCACAAATTTGTAATCCCCTCTCCTTAGTGGGCTCACATGATCCATATGCCAGCCAGATCTGCTTTCACATATGTGCTGAGATGCCTCCTCTCGAGTCTTTGAGAGAAAAAGCACTGTTCCTACTTGATGTCTATGAATAGCTGCCGTCACTCCCCCACACATACTCTGGTCTGGGTTTCTTCTACAGGGAGCAAGAAAGCTGAGAGACCGTATCAGACTCCGGTCCTGTAATTATGAAGCTGGCTGCTCTACTGACTTGTGATAACTTGGAAAAATTTGAGAACTAAAAGTTTAAGACGAAGGGGAAAACCTTTTAGGGATGAGACTTCAAAGCTTAACACATGAAAGTGAAGTTTATGGCAGTTTAAGTAGACATGTTTAAAAGTTTTAATCCTTCTATTTTATTCTCTAGTGTTTATTTATTTATTTTTTTGTAGGCTTGAAAACCAATATATGCATTTTAGTTATTTAATTTAAATTCAAACAAGAAAAGTAATTTCAGTATAATTTGTTAAAGTATTATGATTCTTTGTTCTATGTACACTCACCGGCCAAATTTATTAGGTACACCTAACTAGTACCGGGTTGGATCCCCCTTTTGCCCTAAGAACTGCCTTGTTCCTCCGTGGCATAGATTCAACAAGGTACTGGAAATATTCCTCAGAGGTTTTGGTCGCTGCTGATATGTTGGCTGCACATCCATGATGCGAATCTCCTGTTCCACCACATCCTAAAGGTGCTCTATTGGATTTAGGTCTGGTGACTGTGGATGCCATTTGAGTACAGGGAACTCATTAATCCACAAGCTCTAACCATTGATACAAGGCAGGATGGACCCATGCTTTCATGTTGTTGATGCCAAATTCTGACCCTACCATCCGAATGTCGCAGCAGAAATTGAGACTCATCAGACAGGCAACGTTTTTCCAATCTTCTATGGTCCGATTTTGGTGAGCCTGTGTGAATTGTAGCCTCAGTTTCCTGTTCTTATCTGGCAGGAGTGGCACCCGGTGTGGTCTTCTGCTGTAGCCCATCTGCCTCAAGGTTGGACGTGTTGGCATTCAGAGATGCTCTTCTGCATACCTCCGTTGTAAAAAGTTGTTATTTGAGTTACTCTTGCTATTCTATCAGCTCAAACCAGTCTGGCCCTTCTCCGCTGGCATTAAAAAGGCATTTACGCCCATAGAACTAACACTCACTGGATATTTTATCTTTTTTTTGGACCATTGAAAATCCCAGTAGTTCGTCAGTTTCTGAAATACTTAGACCAGCCCATCTGCAACTAACAACCATGCCATGTTCAAAGTCACTTAAATCACCTTTCTTCCTCATTCTGATGCTCTGTTTGAAATGCAGCAGATCGTCTTGACCATGCCTAAATGCATTGAGTTGCTGCCATGTGATTGGCTGATTAGAAATTTGCATTAACAAGGAGTTAGACAGGTGTACCTAATACAGTGGCCGGTGAATATGTATATCATTTCCATATGTTGTAATCTTTTAGGCACTTATTTTTACTTAATTGCTACATGAATGCAGACTTGCTTTAAAGCTGAGCTTTTAAGAAGTACTTCTGTATATTTCTAAAGAAGCTTATTAATAATTGATTCAAAAGAACAGGATTTTCCGATTAGGGTGTTGAAATGGAAAAAAAGAGGCTTAGCTGGATGTATGTAAACATCCTGTAACATTTTGTAAAAAGCCTTATTGAGATGAAGAGAAATATGCATACTTGTTCCTCACTTTGCTTCTATTCATTCCCCTCCTTTCTCTCGATTTTTCTCTCTTTGCTGCGGTGCACTGTTAAACTGCTGTGTGCTCACTTTAGCTGACCTGTTTAAGCAGTTTTTGTGAATTGATAGATAGAGAAAGGGAAAGTGTGAGTGTGTGTGCCTTTGCGAATTGACCCCTTCCTGATGTCAGCATTTCAGTGGTGGATTTTGGAGTTTTGTGGGAAGCAAACCTCAGACATGTCACCGTCTCTTGCTTTTATATTCACAATTATTTTTCCTCTGCCAATGCATCTGTTTTTTCGTTGTGCCTTCTTTCCATTTTTGTAGACTATTTATTAAATGAATAGCTCACACAAATTAATTGCATATTGTCAATATTAATGTAAGGACTGCATAATTTATTGAAAAATTGGCGCTTATTGGCATAAGAGTATATGCAATATCCATGTAGCATGAAGTGCAGTAAATTGGCTATCAAATGTGACCTTTAATGTCTTTATCCCAACCTCTCCAGAAGGTGCTGTTAGATGAACATAGGGCTGAAAATAAATACTAATGCCAGGGGATTAAGTTATTTTAAGATCTAATTAGCTCACAAAAAAATCTGTTACCTGTTTGATCGTTGTAAGTATCAAGTGTCTATTTATTTATAACACTCAACAACATTGTGTATTTTCTCTGTATTGTGCATGCCCAATTATTGTTTAGCATGGATGATTGTCATTGACATCAAATGTAGCTGAGGCTATCATTGGAGAACATTTTAAATGTTTTTTTTTTTTATTTATTTTTTTTTCTCCCACTCACCTTCTATCTTTACTCTTTTCTGTTTTTAAGTAGTTAAGACATTCCCTTAAACGTCTCCTTTTGAGTTTGATGATATGCCAGTCATACAAAGTCTCTCTGCTCAAAATAAACTGTGAGTGAAGACTGTCTTGTGAAATCCGTATTTAAAGTGGCCATTGTCCAGTAAGACTCGGCTTCTTTCCATGCAAATGGGGTCACTTTTGAAGGGCTAAATATGACCTAGCTGCAAGCTATAATTCAGACAGCTTCTTTAAGTGCTAAACATATGCTAAGGCTTTCTGGCTGAAAGTCATTGTTTGAAGCATGGCAGTAGTCAGAGCTGGAGAAAGTGTAATGGGTAGATGTTTCAGCACGTTTTCTCAAGCAAGGAGAGGTAAAGATTCACTTGTGATCTTGAAGCTTTGACTTCAACCTTTCCACGCAAGAACATGGAAAAACTGCCTGGAAAAGATTTTTTGGGGGGGTTTATTGTATAGTTTTAAAGGTTTGTTTTTTATGATGGAAGTAGTATGACATTTAAATGTTTCTTTTCTAATGTTTAATCGGTTATGAATTGTAATTGGTGTTTTCACTGCTCATTTAAACCACTTATAAATAGTCATTAAACATTACATTTACCTTGGAAAATAAGTCGTTCAATTTTAGTCAGCAGAAAGTGTATCCAGAGAGAATCATTTTGCTAAATTCATTATTTAATGCATTAATGCATGTGTAATGAAAACAATAGATCGACTGATTAAATGATTTAATGTTTAGCCATGTAGGACAAATTGGAGTTGAATAATGTTGCTGTTTAAATGTTTTTTCTTTTGTGTGCAGTTCTGATTTGGCTGTAAAAAACCAAATGATAAACTCGAAAATAATTGAAAATGAAATTCGTTGTCAACAAATGCTGTTACCGATTAGTTGGGTTGCTCACCAATGGTATAGTTTAAGTGCTTTTTTTTTTTTTTTTTTTTTTTTTTAACCAATTGGAAACTTACATTTTTATAATAGATCTGTTCAGTTGCAACTTATTAATGAAATGACACTAGTGTAAATTAAGTGGTGCGAATAGTGCGACTCCACTTATTTAAAATTTGCAAACAACTCAGCAGAAGAATTAGTCAATATTGTTTTTTTTCAGTGAATGTTAGATTTGCACTAAGTAGTAAAAGTTTACGTAATATATGTTTTTGTTGATTTCGGTATTTCAACAAATTCTGCATCTTTATCCTATTGTCAGCCAAGTTATGTCCTTATTTCATAAAGTGAATATAATGGTACAACTTGATTTTGTTATATTTGGGGTATTTTGAGAAGTTTTACTTTCAAAAACAAACTTTTTTTTTTTTAAGGTTTGAAATGTCAAAATTAAAGATCATTAAACAATGGATTTTGCAATTTAAGTATACTTAATCATAAATAATACCCAGATTTATGTTTTATATAGTTATAATAAGCAAAACGTAACGTCAAATAACTCGAACAAAAATTATTCAACTAATTGATTATCGGAGTAATTGTAATTTACTTGTTTTCGACTTATGATTGCACATTTGAGAGCTAATTAATTTATGCAACAATTAAGTAAATATTGCTATTACTACTCTATAAATATTAGCCAAGATATGTAGTTGTATTTACATTTTAATTTTTTTTATTTTACAAAAGTAGTCCCAAAAAAGCACGAGTTTTGTTTTTGGGAGATGACTAGCTCCGAGGATAAATTATGCACTTATTAAAACTTGTCGCCACCTACTGGCACTAGAACAACACTTAGTTCTATGATGATGATGATGACGACTCCATTTTTATTATTAGGTGATTCGTGACTTATGCTCTCGTGGTTCTGCTAATATTATCTTGAGTTTAGCTGCTCTGCCCTAGAAATACGACCCCGTCTGAGGAATGTTTGGAACTCGCGTGCAGAGCGGATCAACCCCCACTTCGGTTCACTCTTCCCTTCCCCCTCTCTTCTCTTTGTCTGTGTTTGGCTGAGTGCTTTGGATTCTGGTCTTTCTCCAACTTCTGCTTTTGATGTTTGTCTGTGTCATTGGGTTCAGACTTGTTCTGCATCGTCTCTGCAGCTTTTTGCGGTTTTAGAGTTTTTGGTCACCTACCAGAGGCTTTCCCCTCCAACACTGTCGATCAGCTCTTGTGTTCATAGTGCGCATGCACTTCAAATGTGGTGTGAGATGAGCCTTTGTTTCTGGTATATAGAGGCAAAAGTTGGACTGTGAGTGTTATTTTCCTCCCTTCAGCTCTATTTTTCACATTGACTCTGAAACTAGTCTAAACTGGCTTCTTCACTACATTTTGAATTTGACCCACTTTTGTGCCCTCCCATGACCTTGTAACTGAGTTTGAATATTTTTTTTAACCGAATGAGCTACTTTGTCATATAAATAGAGATGTGAGTTTCATTCACAGGGTATATAGATATGTATTTATTTATTTGCTTTTACCCAAGTTGTGTAATTGACGTCCATTTTGCAAATGGTTCAAGATGAGTGAAGTCCTGTAATCATGAGCAATAGTAATGCTTGCCTTGGCAATTGACAGCAAGTATGATGTGTGACTGAGTCTGTCAGTTTTGTCTGACATTTAAACTTCATGCTGTTTGGTTTCAAGGCCATCTCACAGTCTGCATGAGTCATCTGCTACCTCACGCCACCAGCGAGGGTGGATTTATTTAACATGCAAATCAGTTGCCTAAAATGTCATGACTGGCCTTGTTGACTTTCTCTAGAAGCATTTACGCAGACATTTGTATTACTCTGACTTTAGCCCCTTTCACACAGTGATACCGGTAAATATCTGGAAAATTTCCGGAACGACTTTACCGGTATATTCAAAAAAGCGCTGTTCACACAGACGAGGACGTTACGGAAATTTTCCGGAAAAGAGCATTCACACATCCATTCCAAAATACCGGTAAATTCTGACATCATTCACCACAAATGAGCTTTAAACGGCTGCGCTTGTATTTGTAAACATTTGACTAAATTACAAACTCTGTGGATGATCAATATTGTGAACTGCTTTCGCAGGATCACTTTCGCATGTCGAGAGGTTCATAATATGTACGTGTGCAGGCGCTCACAGGCTGTTTTACAGGCACACGCAAAGCTTGAAGGTAAACAAACAACGGCTGATCATAAGCATCTCATCGATGATTATTTACACAGTTGGCATAAAGAAGAACATATAAACGTGACCTGACTAACTTCTAGCAGCTAAATGTGTCTGGAAAAATATTCAAAGGTTTTTATTTCACAAACCGCGCGGACGTGAATGCGTCTGACTGTTGTGATTGGCTAAAGCAGACGTCTCACGTCAGCACGTTCTAGACGTGCACGCGCTTATTACGGTAATCTTCCTTCTGCATTTACACCGCGCAGCATTCCGGCAAATTGCCGGTAATGTTACAACTTCTCTTTCCGGAAAATAGCCAGAACGAATTTACCGGTATTTTCAAAAAGGACCTGTTCACACATACAACCTTTCCGGAAAATTGCCGGCAATTTTCCGGAAAGGTTGTATGTGTGAAAGGGGCTTTTGTGTTGTCATCAATTCCTGTCTGAACACATGCTGTTCACTGATACGTCTGTGGGGAAATGTAGTAAGAACTTGTAGGCAGATCTGTGTGGAAGTAAATCTGTTATTATAGTAATCCCCAATATATCACTGGCCATAATGGCGGCTAAGTAATTCTACTTTTTGTTGTGCTTAATTTGATAAACAATTAAGAAATTAGGATGATTTTCTATTAAAGCAGGTGAATTAATGAATGATTGATCATTTCTAGCAGTTGAAGCACTTCTCTAAAGGTTTCTAAAGGTGCTTTCCACACCACATGACTTGTCGTATGTAATAGGCTTGCTTGAAGAGTTCATGCTTGAGGAAAAACAAGATCTTGGTGTGGGAGGTTTTTATCATTGAGTAAAGTAGGCATTACATGTTTGTGTTTGTAAACAAGGAAGATCTAGATATTTCCTGTAGTTACGTTTCAGTAAAAACAACAAGAACTCCTGTCAGGATAACATTTATAGACCTGTATATTGATTATCGGTTTCATAATATAAAGATTTGTTAGTATTGGCCAAAATTTCCATATTGGTGCTTTCTTTGCTTTTTTTATTTTTTTGATCATTGGGTCTCCCTTGGTCATAACTGGTCAAATATTATTCTTTTTTTTTACGTATATGCTTTTAAAGTTGTACTCTATACCTGTTTTTCAGGATCCCTAGATCCATATTTACAGTAGGTTTGTTGTTGCTAATTTGGGCCAGTTAGGAACCACATTCCTTAAAGTAAAGCTCAGACTTTGTTCATATGAAAAATAAAGTTGAAGTTTGCCATCGCAGGTGATGAATTTCTCCTCTGGATAAGCTTTACTCTTGTGTCTCTAGCAGGCTGAGGTTTAAATTTAATGCTTTTTGCAGGATCTCTCTTTTTTCACACAGTCTTTGAGTAGGATGTGATCTGAATGTTGGTAATCCTCATCCAGGTAATCTGCACTCATTGCATTATGCAACCCACACACAAGATCTTTTATACAGAAACTGTGACCATGACGATTGTTCTGTAATCCTGTATGTTGGTGCTCTTCCAAACGCTTGTGCTGTTAAGTTAAAGGTCAGTGAGGTTTAGTCATGATGGTGTGAGTTTATTTATTTATTTTACTCTGATTTTCATAGACCAATCGTGAACATAAGGTCTGCTGTAATCTGGTTCCAGCAGCATGACCGAGGAGACAAAAATAGCCCTCACACTGAATCGTGGAGTAATATCATGCCTCCAATCACTAGACTGTTTGTTTTGGGAACTCTGGGTGGACATTCATGTGCATGTGAGGGTGTTCCAGACTATGAACTGTGACCCAGAGGTGTTGGTTGATGTCACAGTCGTGTCTGTCTGCTGTGTTGGGCACGAGACAGATTATCCTAGTTCTTTTATGCAGTGGGACTGCTTATCTATCTTGATCTGTCTGTCTGTCCACTTGTTTTCTCCACTTGTCATTATCTTTTTGTTTTTCCTACTGATCCTCTGGCCAGAAATGTATGTTTGACTTGGCATAGCTTGGTCCTGTGGTGTAGAACTGGGAGTTGTTGGATTACTGTGATGGTAGCAAAATCCAGTATTCAGTACTCAGACAATACATTCGAATATCTGTGCGAATCAACCCCAAGTGTTGTTCAGTTACATCTAGATATATAAAACTATTGGGAGTATTCATTTGTGCTTGCCCCATAATGATAGTTAGCATGAGGAATTTAAGGAAAATAGACCAAAGATGTTAGTTTATGCCGCTGTATAGTGCCCCATAATGCATACTTGAATTTTAAAATTACAGTAGCATCATTTATATATCATTTTACAGTAAGTGTATCTTGTGGAACTGCTATAAACTAAACACCAGAAGTTTTTATCATAAGCTGGATGTGAAACTGAGTTGATAGCCCTGCAGCTACTGTCTGGAACACAGCTGTCCTGTGTGTTTTATACATACCATGTGATGCATGACCTTAACATGATTGCGATGAGACATGATCATGAATTTTTAACCAGTCAAGCATCAGCTATTTTTTTTTATTATTTTTATTTTTTTTATATAATTATAGTGCTACTACCAAAAGTCTGTCTGAAACTCTGACTTTGGTAACAGATGTGTTTCTTCTCTCTCCCATAGGGCCATCTGTCTGAAGGACTGGTCACTAAATGGTATCGTTCTCCTCGTTTGCTTCTATCCCCCAATAACTACACCAAAGCCATTGACATGTGGGCCGCTGGGTGCATCTTTGCCGAAATGCTGACTGGAAAAACACTCTTTGCAGGTATTTAAACTGTTTGTTTACTCAGCCACTTTTTAGTTGCTCATTTTCATTTACATTAGCTTCTCTTATCTTACACACATACACACATTAATCAGGTAGTTGAAGGTCATTTCTTGTACTGTTAGTGTATTATATAAATAACCAGGATAGAATCTTTTAAAATGGTGGTAAAGAGTTGAGCTTGTTTTGGAACTCAAGCTCAATGGAAACTAGGGCAGCACTGTTGACTTTCTTGAATTTTAGTGTTTGGTGCCAGTTTAGAATCACTTTGACAGCTTGCCTGCTGAGGCACAGCTGGTTTATAGGGATGCCACTTCCATGGAAATATCTGGCAATTTTAAATGGCTATTTCCATGTCCAAACAAGTCATGGACATGTTTAATGCATCTAACTGTGTCTATAGTTATTTTCAGCTTTTATATATTTCATTGCCTACAAACAGAGTGCAATTTCTTTACGTCATTGTCCAATAAATCACTGCTCAAATGGTGTGGGAACCTTGAGATTAATATCATGTTAGCCAACTCAAAGGTGTACTCTAAACTAGGCCAGTGTATTGAGCATACAAGTGTGTTGTGCCAAATATTGGCTGAGCATTTGCCCTGACTTTCTTTAAATGAAACATTTGTATGTTCAGGAGCTCACGAGTTGGAACAGATGCAGCTGATTTTGGAATCCATTCCCGTAGTCCATGAGGAAGACCGACTGGAACTCCAAAGCGTTATACCCGTCTTCATCAAGAACGACATGTCAGAACCACACACGCCCCTTGCCAAGTTGCTACCTGGTGTCAGCCCTGAGGGTGAGTTGCACAAGCTAAATTTGCTCATGGCAAACAGTTCTCAGAAGCTCAAATTTATGGACCTTTAAATTCCTGGAAACCCTCATACCACTTTTTCACGTGACCCAGTTTTTAATTAAATTAATTTATCACGAATTTAGATATTTTCTTAAAATGAGTCAAAAATCTGTGTTGAATTGCATTCAAACAGCAGCCAGTATTTGATGTTTTATTTTTTTTTGCTTCACTGCAGCCTTGGATTTCCTGGAGAAGATCTTGACATTTAACCCAATGGACCGTCTCACTGCAGAAGAGGCTCTTGCTCATCCATACATGAGCGACTATTCATTCCCTCTAGACGAACCAGTGTCCTTGCACCCCTTCCACATTGAGGATGAGGTGGATGACATCCTTCTCATGGATGAGAGTCACAGTCAAGTCTACAACTGGGACAGGTGAGCTTACACCTAATAGAAAAATACCAGCATTGGTTCATCATGAGAAATGGTAGAGAGGGTGATAGAAAAATTTGTTTGGCACAGGAATGCCCAATCCTGTCCTTAGAGATCTACCTTTCCAAAGTCAAAACCAAGAGATTTGACCTTGTCCTAAACAAGAGGTGCTCAATCCTGTTCCTGCAGATCTACCTTCCTGCAGAGTTCAGCTCCAACCCTAATCAAACACAACTAAGTAGGACCTGAAGGAGCACTTGATCTTTAAAGCGAGGTGTGTTTGATCAAGGTTGCAGCTGAACTCTGCAGGATGGTAGATCTCCAAGAACAGGGTTAAGCACCCCTGGTTTAGGATAAGTAAAAGTCAAATCTCCTGGTTGCCATCTTGCCTATGCCATGGGAGCCTTTTCGTCTTTACATGCAACAGTCCAGTCAAGTTAATGAGGAATAACAGAGATCCCAAACTGCTTTTTAAGCTTGCAATTACAGTAATTTCTCTAGTTCTGTTAAACCTTTCATGAACTGACATTCGCTGCTTTTTCTTCACACCCGTAGGTATCATGAAAGTCAGTTCTCTGATCAAGACTGGCATCTGCACAGCACCCATGAGCTGGAAGATGTGCAGCGTGATCCTCGAGCTATGTCAGATGTGACTGATGAGGAGGAGGTCCAGATCGACCCCCGGAAATACATGGATGGAGATTGCGAGAAGTTCCTCGAAGATCCATCATTCGACCTCCCACCTGAGCACTTGTGGCAGCTGGAAGATCACCACGAGAACAAGTACTGTGACCAGGAGTGCAGCTACACATGCAACTATAAAGCTGTATCCCCATCCTACCTGGACAATCTGATCTGGAGGGACAGCGAGGTGAACCACTACTACGAGCCCAAACTCATCATCGACCTCTCCAACTGGAAAGAGCAACAGAGCAAAGAGAAGATTGACAAAAAGGGCAAGAGCAAGTGTGAGAAGAACGGACTGGTCAAGGCTCAGATCGCTCTGAAGGAGGCATCTCAGAACCACACGGTGCCCGAGAAGGATCGCGATCAGGAAAAACACCAGAATCACAACCAGGGCTTTGACTTCGACTCGTTTATCGCTAGCACCATCAAACTGAGCCTGCAGCCGGAATCTGACGACGTTGACCTCCTGAACGAGTTGAACACCTCCGTTTCACAGCTGGACACTCGCGCTCCTTGTGGCTCCATGTCCAAATCCATCAGTCAGGAAAAAGAAGAGAAGTGCCTAGTCAACCTGGCACAGCTCGGCGTCCGGGCTCCGTGCCCTTGGGAGAGTTTCACGGACTGTGGTGTTGCCGAGAGCAGCCTGATCGACCAGGCTTGCTGGGACGTCCGTAAAGACGAGCAGCTGCAAAAGGAAAACAGCAGCTGCCAGAGCAGTTACCTGGACCGTCTCTTCAGCAAGCGTGACGATGTGGAGCCCGAGATCCTCGAGCCTGTGGAGGTGGTGTCCACCACGGAGAGTGACTTCATATCCTGTAGCGGAGAGATTGTCTTTAACATGCAACTGGAATCTCTGGCCATTCCAGGGTTCGAGGGAGCGGCTGACATTCCTCTGAAGTCCATCCAGGCCACGTTAGCGCCATCCGCTGTTAAACACTCCCCACAAATCGCCCATAAGACCTACAGCAGCATTTTCAAGCATTTAAATTGAAAGATTCACCCAATTCAAGCAGAGTCCAGCTTATTTTTTTATAGTATTTCTGTACTTGAATCATTTCTTATCTTTTTACATATGGTTACTTTTTAAGGAAATGTTGTTTCTTTTATTTTCTTTCTCTTGTTCTTTTTTCTTTTTTTTTAATTCGTGGATTAAATGTAAATTAATTCAGTTTGTAAATTCATCCAAAGTGCTGGACTGTGTTCCAATTCATGAAACGTTTTGCCCTCTGATTTTTCTGTTTCAACTCTGATATTATATACATATATCTATATAAAAAGAAACTAACGGCATGACATTTGCACACAGTGTACTGTAGATTCAGAATCCTGTTAGGGAAAGTCAGAGGAACGACTGTTAAGTAGAGAAACAAATTATTCATTGCAAGGTAAAAAAGAGGGCGGAATAATGCACCTACCGTGTGGGAGACGCCGCCACTGACATCATAATGTGACCTTCTGACTGACAGCCAATAGGAAAGACACAACGATGTGTCTTGGCCTTTCTCTTCCTGTTGTTTTTTTTTTTTTTAAAGGCTCATGTATTTATTTGAACCTTTTCCATCTCGTTTCCATTTAAAAGTGAAGCCTTCTGTCATTTTGTTTATACTGTAAACTTCCTTAAACTTAATGCCAGCACAGTAAACGTTGACCGTTGGTTTGCGATACGTTAACTGTAGGTTCGTAAAGGCGTTATCTACCTCAAGGTAACAGCAGAAGGTTTTGTCTCCCATATGTAGTGCTTTTAAAGAAACACTCGGCCTCTCGACGAAGTAGTGCACAGCGACTTCTATTTTTCATTTTGCATTTGCCATAGTGAAGTGTTAAGATCATTATTTATTTTTAGCAGATGTGAGATATTTATTTTAAGAACGTTGTAAGTTTTCAATGTAAGGCATTAGACTTCCATTCTAGTCTGTTTTGGCGCTCTGTGTTTAAGCCGTGGATGATCGCTCATCTGAGTTTGAGTTGTACAGAAATTCCCAAGTTCCAGCGTTCGTTTTCATAAGGATTCACCATGAGGTTTTATTTTATACTTGTAGGTGCTTTTCTATGAGCGAAATACTGCTTTACCGCATTTCGCTCAATTTAAAGTCTTAATTATATATATATATATATATATATATATATATATATATATATATATATATATATATATATATATATATATATATATATATATTGCATAGAAGAAAACCAGTGGAAGGTACATTTAAAATGAAGTTAATGGTGAAGTATATTGTAAGTCATTAATTTTATTTTAATTGTATGTTTTTATTAAAGTTATTTTTCCAAGCAAGCATGATTGAATTAGGTTCGGATATAGCATGTAGAATTTTTTTTTTTTTTTTTTTAATTTTGCCTTTAAATGCTGGTTTCTATTCTGTTGTCATTGGTTCAACTGTAAAGTAACATCAATAAAATGGCCAGCAAATGTATCTGTGTCATCTTGTCTTATTCTCTCCTCTACACACGTACAAAATATGTAAACATTAAACCTCTACTGCATTTTGTTGCCATATTACAGCATGATATTTGTTAATTTCTCTGCCACTGTTTCTTTAAGACCAATGTTCTAATTTTTTGTTGAAAAGTGAAGACCTTAGTTTAGCCAATGATGTGCTTTGGTTAAGTCCCATGACATGCAAGATTTCTGACAGACTGGCGTTTATTGTGAGTAGTTGCTGAATGCATATACAAATGTTAATAAAAACAAAATATTAAATTGTCAAATCCACAAAAAATCTGAAAAATCACCTCCAGTAAGTTATGATGACATTCACAAATCAAATACATTTTTATCTAATGAATTTTCTGTAAATCAATCAAATGTATGTTACACCAAATGTCAACACTGTCCAATAGTGAAACATGCAAAAGGTTAGCTAGCTAGCAAGGTCAGCTGTGAACCTTTAAGTTGTAACAACAGCAACAACAACATGAATGCTATTAATATAATGTTGATTAATCATATGTTAAAGGCATTTGCAGTATGGATGAAATCTTATTTTAATAGCAATACCTTTGATTAAATATAAACGGGGAACTGTGTCATGTTCTATGGTAAGCGGAAAAAGAAAAAGACAGGACTGGCTCTTCCTGCAGAGGAAGGTGAGGATGAAGTGGGTTTTAGTGACCATGAGAATGATGCAGATTGGACATTTGATAAGAGCAGTGATGGAGACAGTTTAGGTAAGTTAGCTCAAAAGCAGATTAGACGGGTGTAGTATATAGCATACTATACAAACATTCTTCGCTAGTAGCTACATTATTCTGACGCATCTGGATGTACTAGATTTGTTATTTATTTGTCATAATATTTACTGGAGAAAATATATTTACTTTATTGAAAACATATTTTATTATTATTTATACAATTATGTTCAGCAAAAAAGAATAAAAAAAAATGAAAGCTGTTGGAATATCAGTTGTAAAGTATGTATAAGTTCTGTGTTAGCGATTATAATGCTGCAGCAACAATTAAATCATTTCAAACAACAAAATTATTAAAAATAAGGAAAGTTTTAAATGTCTAATTTATAAGTAAGATCCACTATTGCACGTTGTTGCCATATGGCAACATATCATAAAGTAAGTTTTAAGTCAGGGTTTTTTCCTTCTGTTGATTTTAAAGTGTTCGGCGTCGGTTTCTATTTCACGAGCCAGTTTTATTTATATGCTATTGCAAAATTAAAACAGTTTGAAATGGATGCTGAATGCAAGCAATACCAATAAGAATAATTCTTGAGGTCTGCTACAATGATTTTGTTTGATTTGGGCTAATAAAAGTGACACGTAAACAAAATATTTACTCCAAGGTTTAAATATTTAAAAGCTCAGTTGCCTTCCTGCTTTTCACCGATTGAATTTCCAAAGTTACCAGTTCAGATTTTAATTAATAAAGTGAACAATTGTAGACAATTGTTTTAAATTTTTCATGAGCTACCTGTTTGCTGACCGTCTATAGCTTTGGATGTTAAGAGTCTGCTGAGATCAAGTGACCTTGACTAGGGTTGCCCTTAGGACAGTGGGTAGAAACTCAATCCCTTTGAGAATGCTGTAATTAGCCCACTGCCATAAAAACAGAGTGGTTTTAACAGATAGATTTAGACGTTTACACCATATTCAGTGGTTTCATTGTTATCAGGAATAATGAGACAACATACTTAACGTCTCATTATTCCTGATCTCAATAAAACCACTAAATATTGTGTAAAGGTCTACAATTTACTGTTATATCTAATATAATATGGCTTATTTCAAATCACTCTGTTCCCAAATTTTTGTGGCATCTATTTCCATGTAATTATGTAAACTATTGGCCTTGTGGTCTTTTTATAAAAACTTCCCTGAAACATTGAATATAGAAATTTTTTCTAACATCAAGCTGACTTAATATGCACAAATTTGAAAATTTTGGATTACAATTAAGGCTGTTCTCAACCTATTTCCATTGAAAAGTAGCTTAGCTGTGAGTTTCAGCTTAACAGGGTAATGTGTATCCATATGCCTGTGGTTCCTTGGGAACATCACCCACAACACCAGTGTGGTTACCATGTCCACGCAGCCTGTAGGGAGTTACGTACGTCTTAAGACACACATTAATCAGCTGGTTTCATGAACCTGGATCCTTTGGAGGACATTAATCTGAATTCCAGTCCACAGAGAGATGGGTTTCCATGCCCTCACAACATATAACTCTTAAGAACAAGTTTATTAAGAAATATTGTGCATGTTTTACTAATCATTTTGTACATATTTTAAAAACCAGAACTATATCTAACCATAATTGATCTCTAACAAAAACAACAGCATTACAAACTTTTAATAAAAAATTTTGAAAGCTTCTTTTATTTGGTCTTTTAAAATTCTTGATTCTGATTGGCTGGTAGGCGCAATAAAGATTCTTTATTTAAGATGCGATTCTCGATATTAACAAACCGTAGATCAGAACTTTTAGCTCAATAAACTCCTCATCCGCTTGTTAAGTGTGATGTCACGCGAAGCGGCTTCCGGGTCCAAGTGCTCTATCAAACTGTATGGAGAGACTCAACAAAAAATTATAATAATTGTTTACAAAGCGATGTAATACTTCTGAAAATCCCGATCGCAATACATACAGTTGAAGCCAGAATTATTAGCCCCTCTGAATTATTAGCCCCCTTATTATTAGAAGATTTTTTTCAATACATTTCTTTAATGACTCATTTCTAATAACTGATTTATTTTATTTTCGCCCTGATGGTTTGTTATGTTCTGTACGAAAAATATATAGCTTAAAGGGGCTAATGATATTGACCTTAAAATGGTGTTTAAAAAATTAAAAACTTCTTTAATGCGGGCCAAAATGAAACAAATAAGACTTTCTCCAGAAGAAAGAATATTATCAGACATACTGTGAAAATGTCCTTGCTCTGTTAAACATAATTTGGGAAATATTTCAAAAAGAAAAACAAATTCAAAGGGGGGCTAATAGTTCTGACTTCAACTGTATGCTTAATATCTGATGGACAGAAAGTGATGATTTTTTTTAAAATAAATTGTTAAAATATAGATGTCTGAGCAAGTCTAGAGATTGTTGTGTAAACCTTTATTTTATATGTATTTCACTTTAATGTGTGACATGACAAGTGGTTATAAACAAATGTTTTCTCAATTTTAATGAGTAGCGGTTTGAACCCGGAAACAGTATTTCATATGTCATCGGTACGTCACAACTTAAGTGGATATGTAGGGATAGCTGACGTGAAACTGACGTTTCGAAAGTGTCAAGATTCCGAAGCGTAAGTGTTTCGAAACACCCAGGTCATGTGACTAAAGAGCGATTCAAAGAGTTGGTCATGTCAAAAGCGTTTCAAGACCTGGGGCCTCATGAAAGAAGACTTGCGTTGAATTCATACTAAAACATAGAGTACACACAAAGCTTAAAACGTGCGTACGCAGTAAAAAATACAGATGTATGAAACACTGCGTACACGGAATCCCACACATATTCTCTTTGTACATCCGACTTAACGTGAAACTCCTCCCTGCCTCCTTCCCCTAATAAATATGCTAATGACTCTACTTTGGCAAAACCAAATGAAAAAGCAATGGTAAAAGCAAGCAAAACAAGAAACTTTGAACAGAATGTGAATTGGGGGTGCTCCTAATGGAGGTAGACCTGAGAAAAGCTGTGTTATTTGCAAGTTTGTCCTCCGGAATTAATAACAAAAGAAAAAAAATAGAGTGGGAGATGTAAAGGTGTAAAATGTAGTTGTGTCTATTTAGGCTAAGTGTCAATAGAGTGTTTCCCGCCCGTTTGATTTACAGAGACAAGAAAACTAAAGAGAGCAGACAACAGCAGCTCGAGTAGCGTAGCTGGTAAAACGCATGGCAAAATGTTTTGACTCTATCAATCATGAACCCAGTTCAAATCCAGCGTCTAATGAACTCATTCTTCTTCTTTCCCCCACTACATATCAGAATTTGCCTACTCTTCATCACGAGGAGGACAAGTAGGAATAAGTGTGTATTATGCTAAGTATAACATTAATAAGTGTGTATTAAGTGTGTATTATGTTAATAAGCATCACATATTATTTGTACATTTATTGAATGGAAATGGTTCCGATTCACATCTTCAGATGGTGCCTTTATAGCAATGTGCGTGCAGTCGATCGTTCCGATTTCATTGGGAAAACCGGAGACCGCTGCAAGTTGCGCTGCAAGTTGCGCTGTTTGCAATGTTTGGCTGGTCAACAGCATGGTATGGAAACCTTATATACCTGCTAGACATGCGGATCATCCCGTCCCATAAAGCTGGCATTGCACGGCTTAAAGATACTTTGCAGTGTGCAGTTTAACATAATTGCCTCTAGGAGTCGCCAATGGAAATAAAACAAACACACACAAGAGATGCACACACCAGACATGAAGCTGGCATGGACCAACGCACATTCTCACGTTCAATTTATCGTTAGTAAATCCAAACGTGAGCGTGAAATCTGGCGTACGCAAAATTTTTTGCGTACGTTGCGTTGATACATGAGGCCCTTGGTGAATCTGCGTTTGACTGACAGGGTCGGAAAAAACTTTATCTCTGTTGCCTAGTGGACTTTGCGCGTAACTGTGCTGCTAATGGCCTGAGTTTGACTTCATGTATTATAATAATGTTACTTTTTATTGACCGAAATAAGACATTTATTCTCAGTTTTCATTCAAATGTCAGACCAAAAATAAAACAGAGCACTTAAAAACTAACATCTATTTGAATCCATTATCTCTGCATGCTAGTCTGGAACTTTTACCACTTCACTAATCAAAGGTTTTCAACTTTACAGCGTGGGGTATAATTCCTCAATTTGCTTAACTTTCTTTGCTAAAGCTGTTCCAGAGCAATACATAAAAAATAACCACTAGGCATCACTGTAGAGACGGGTTTTGAAAAATTTCGAAGCTTCAACAAATTTGCTTCAACTGATTCAGTGTTTCATGAAGCCTTGCTTTGCCAACCACTACATTTATGTTGCTTATTAATAGGTATTAAGGTAGTTGGGTTGAGGTATTGGGTAGAAGCATGATGAAAATAATCTTGCTAATTATTCATTCAGTTTCCTTCGGCTTAGTCTCTATTTCAATGGTCACCACAGTGGAATGAATGGACAACTATTCCATCATATGTTTTACACAGAGGATGCCCTTCCAGCTGCAACCCAGTAGTGGGAAACACCCATACACTAATTCTCACAGACACACACTCATACACTACGACTAATTCAATTCACTTATAGCGCATGTCTTTGGACTGTGGGGGAAAAAAACGGAACACCCAGAGGAAACCCACGCGAACACAAGGAAATCATGCAAACTTCACACAGAAATGCCAACTGACCCAGCCGGTACTCGAACCAGTGACTTTCTTACTGGGAGGCCACACAGGCTTTATACTTGAAATCACAATAATTAACCCAGAACAAGCCAAATCATTGCCTACACTACCAGATTGCTGTTGTGTTTGCGATAAGGAAAAACGCTAAACACATGCGGGCATTTCTTCTTTCTTTTTACTAAACTAGTCTACAGTAACGAAAACAGGAGTCGCATTAGAAACAAACAGATGGCCAACCAAAAAATAACTCATTCCTAATATGTAAGTCCCATCTCATACTCAATACACTACAATTATATGGTATAAAAACAGCACTACAACATCCAAAGGAGAGAGATCAACCTATATTGTCTCTTACTAGATTTATAATGATTTGATCAGCTGTAGTCCGCCATCTTGTGGATGAACAACGTCAACTGTCTTTGCTAAGCTCAAAGACTAATGGCCGCCGATGTGCTGTCTTTCAGAAATTATAAATATTTAAAATAGGCATATATCCTTATAAATAAACTGCATAGTTGCAATCTAAACAACTACATTCTCCCCTAAAAAAGTATCAAAAGTACATTATGTTGTCCAACAGCTGCAATATTTGTCAAACTGTAGAGCGTCCTCTGCTTATCGCTGTATGTAGGCGGAGAAATACACAAGGGTGAAGGGTGAACAGGCAGTACGAGTGCTGTTATTTGCAGAATATTGCTCAGCTATCAGCCAATTAAATTCAAGAACCAGACAGAACTGTTGAGTATATATATGTATATATATTCAGTAATACCTTTGCTTGAAAAGACCCGATCTAATCCTGTTTATAGAAAATAAGCCTGTTCCCGAGCAGGTTTGTGCTACCAGACTTGTTGATATGACAACAACTCTCTGATGAGTTTTGAAGAACAGGCGGTTCTGGATCCTGTCAAATCGTCAATAACCAAATCCAGCTAATTGAGAAATTTACATACGAAGAACAGACCCCTGGTCTGCTTTAAGTTTTAACAAGGTATAAACAGTGACATGACTGAGAAAAAGATCCATTCCATCAAACCAAACAGATCTCTGCCTCTCTCATTTGTGACCTCTGCTGAACTGAGCCCATGTGAGATTATGCTTTGTGCTTTTTTCAATGTGTGCGTCTGATCCAAACCAGGTTTATGTCATTCATACACGAGCAGAGTGACCCTCGCTGACAATCGCAGCCAAACTGTCAGATGGTGTTAGGATAAAAATAATAGCCGTCGAGCCAAGGGAACAAAAGGATAAGCTGCTTTTGAAGGTAGTCAGCTGACAGCAGCTTAACAGAGAGCTTGTTTAACTCAGGCTCGCAGACATTCGTTTTCACAGTGTACTAATTACAGCAGAGTGTAAAGAAGGAAGCCGTTACAAACCCTAAAAATACACAAAGAGCCTAGCAAACAGGATCTTTGACCACTAAAAGGCTGTGAAGCAGCATCCGGAGGACATCATTGTGGTTTATTGGTGTCATAAACATTTTTAGATCCTCATCTTACTCTAATAAAGACTTCAGTTTAAACACACTATCCTAATAATAAAGCTGCTTTTTTTTTAAAGGACGTAAAACTTGTTGGTTTGCTGAACCAAAAATATATTCAGATTTAAACTGCTATGAAACAAAGTGTTCCTGGTTTATATTTCCTGTCTTATAGTTTTTGGTCAATTACTATATATTTTTAGCCTGATTTGATCAATTGATTCCGAAAAATCTGAGATTATCATGACAACACAAATGAGGGTTCATACCAAATGGTCCACTCAAAACACATTCACCACAACTACTTTTGCATCACTGCGCTTGGTCACACCTCATGCACATAAGGCCCTGTCCCAATTCTACTTGTTTACCCCTACCCTTTCCCCTTGGCCCTAGAAACAGAGTAAACGGTAAGGGCTTCAAATTTACCCCTAAGAAATGTGACAGCACCACAACACCAGCACATATCATCATGTCGTCGCAAACTCTTGCTTAATATGTGATCGACGATCATGACTGCTGTCATTATTCCAGTTATTTTTTGTTATTTATCTTCAGAAAATCACAGAAGGTAACAATATCATGTTATCATACTGATATAATGTTGCAATGAGCTGGTAGCAGTGGCCATATTCATCTATGTAAACAAACGAAAACAACATTAACAATATACCAGACACTGTAAAAAGGTAATTCCCAGTCACCAGACTTTTCTGACATGGTTTTCAAGTGACATCGAGTGTCAGATGTGAAAGTATGCTGTAGGATTGCAATGCAGAAGTTATAATTATCAATTGTAGATAGCAAAATTTTGTGATTAAAAACAAGCATGACTTTAAAACAAGAACACCCTTTTATTAAATGTATTAAAACATATGCATGTTTGTAGTAAAAATTCTTAAAACTGACAAAAAAATTCTTACATTTGTGCATTTCCTGACTTGCGTGTGCAGCCATGTTGCCGTTGTAGCTGGTGTATTCAGAGAAATTTTCATACCCCTTGGTTTCTTTTGTGGTCTTGGAAAATCTCTGTTTCAAGAGCTACAGAGATTCAAGATAAAGAGAATTGGGACACCCCTACCCTTACGTGAACATGCAAAATGAGGGTGGGGGTAAGGGGAAGGGCTAAAGGGTAGAATTGGGATTAGGCCTAAGAAAGATGCAGCGACAAGTGACCATTTATTTAAAAAGAAAACTAGCAACTTTTGGCAACCTCGGACAGGCTATGTTAGATGTATATGTTAGAGCAGGTCAAGTGATGCGACAAAATTGAGAATCCTTCAACTTTCTAAAACAAACAGCCACTTTTGTGAGTGACAGCCAATATAAGCATGAGCATCCAGGAGCCTCCGATCAGGGTGGAAGCACCACCTTCTGATGCCATCACAGTGTGGCTATAAGTCACTTTCTAAAACCTTTTCATTTAATGTTCCACACTGGTGAAATGATCTTCCGATTCCCACCTAAACTGCGGATACACTGGTACCCTGCTGAAAAATCCAGCCTAAACCAGCCTAGGCTTTAGCTGGTCGACCAGGCTGGTTTTAGAGGGGTTTTGGCTACTTCCAGGCTGGTTTCCAGCCATTTCCAGCCTGGTCTTAGCTGGTCAGGCTGGGAGATGACCAGCTAAAACCAGCTTGACCAGCCTAGCCAAGCTGGGAGTCCAGCCAAAACAAGCTATATCCAGCTTAAACCAGGCTGGTCAAGCTGGTTTAAGCTGGATTTGGCTGGTCATTTTCCAGCCTGACCTGCTAAGACCAGGCTGGAAACCAGTCTGGAAATGGCCAAAACCCCTCTAAAACCAGGCTGTTCAACCAGCTAAAACCAGCCAACCAGCCTAGGCTGGTTTAAGCTGGATTTTTTCAGCAGGGTACCCTTCAGACGACATCTAAAAACCCACCTTTTCATAGAACACCCGAACCTTGGTGAATAATACCAAAACCACCTATAAGAAGCACCTTTTCTCTCGCTCTCTCTGAAAAAGAAAAACTCCTACTCTAGCGTTACATTCTCTGAGCACAAACAAGTTACTTGGAAAAACTAGCACTTCTTGTGTGTATTGCCTCTTCCTGTAGAATCGCCAAATACCTCCTCAATTGTCTGATGAGTCTGCTGCTAAATGTACTAAATGTAAATCTAATGTAAATGTTAATATCAATAAATATGGAGATAAACAGCGGTAATGACCGAGGACACTTTTTATTGTACATCTTTATAATTAGGAACTTCGGATTCCACTAATATTTAGTGTTTTACCTTCACGATGTTTATTTTCAGTAGTAGGTCAGTGAATATCATCAGAAATGTTAGTTAAGCAACCTTAAGGTGGAAACGCCCACATGCGACTTCAGTCTCCACCCAGGGTGAAAAGCAGCGACAAAGTCGCTAGTAGCGTGAATAAAGCTTAACCTTGGATGTGGCTGTGCTTTGTTGTCAACAGGAAGTCACACATATAGATGGGGGTAGGGGGATATCCATCAGTGCACAGTGCTTGTGCATGCGTGTCCTATACTGACACTGAGGAGAAGAAACTGAGGTCTGATTTCCTGAAAGGAACTATAATAAACCTTCAGGGTCTGCAGTTCTGGAAATGAGATCTGGAAGTGTGTATGTCCATGATCAAATGTCCCGCAGAGTTTATAGGCCTGTCCAAACCTGTTCATGTACATGTCCTGCTGAGCTTTTACCAAAATGAAAGACATCTGAATCAGCTACATCTTCAGAGATGCTAGAAACTTCTAAGAAACTTAAATGAAGCTTATGTTGGCCTTCCAGGAGCAGGACACGCTTGCATGGCAGTTTCTAAGTTCTTCAATAGTTCTGGTGTGTTTGATTAGGATTGAATCTAAATTCTGCTGGAAAATTGTCCTCCACGATCAAGATGCAGACACCTTAGTGGTAAAACTTTTAGCAGTTTCAGCAGGTTACCACTTGGGGTGACTAAATGAGAGTTGCTTGCTGTGTCTAAAAGCTAACAAATAACATTTTAACTTTAGTAACTAAGCTACTAAATTTGTTTAATTTAACATGGGCGAGACACTGGAAAGCTAATAGGCTAAAAATCTTTTTGAAGACAGAATAAAGGCATCCTTTATTGCTTATATTATAGTGATATTCCAACCTGATCTCACGAGGAAACATACATATTTTACGTTTTGTCAGTTTAGTGGCTAATTTGTACAAATGCGTACACGTTTAGTCATACCAAAATGTATAATTTTAAAAAGGAGGCATGGCATCCAATCACATCCCTAAACCCAACCTTAATTGGGGATGAGCAAATTGTACTAAATTGTACGAAAGACATCATAAAAGTTCATATGTATTAGCCTTAGTAGCCTTAGTTACAAATTGCCGTGAGATAGCAATATTCTAGCAACTTAAGATAAAATATGAAATGATGTCAGTAAAGGTATTTTTTCAAATAGTTCGTTTAGCTTTTTATTTCTAGTGATAAACTGGTAATAACAAGGTTTGAAAGCTTCAGTGAGGAGTGTTTTAAAAGCACCCACTGGAATCTCAAACATGGTAATCTACAAGGTGACATAAGCATTCAATTTAAATAATACATTTAACTTGTTTACAAGCAATATCTCCATATATGTTAGTATGCCTATTTATACAATACTTACTCCCAGGGCCATTTACATCAAAGTGGATATTTAGCTGCACCATATTGGTGTTTTTGTAACATCTAGTTTTTATGAGGTGAGTTGTTATCCCAACAATTAACCCCCAATCTGGAGGACCAGGACAGACACACATATACTACAGATATTTTAGCTAACCAATTCTGATATAGGGACTGTTTGACTTCTTTGAAAGTGGCAAGTTTCTTTGCTAAGGCTGCGCTCATATCCGTGTTCACTCTGTTGATTTTAACATCATGTCGGCTGGCCCAGTTAATTGCCTTTTCCTTTTCCTTTTCTTGGAATTGGTGGAAGCAAACAGTGAATGGTCTTAGAGATTGCCCTGGTCCAGGCTTGTGGTGAAGTGCACGATGCACATGCTCTAGTTCAGGAGGGCTGTCAAACACGTTGTCAATGATGTCTTTAAGCAGCCCAGAAACAAATCCAACAAGGTCTTTTCTATCCTTGCTGCCTTCGGGAATGGTAATAATATGCAGGTTAGACCTTCTGGATCTCTTCTCAAGATCGTCAATTTGGACAAGAAGAGATTAATTTTGTGTCTTTAAAGGTTTAATCGATGTCTACGGGTTGACAAGTCTTTCGAAGTTTTCGCCAGCCAGTACTTCATTAGATGAGAGTTGGTGTTGGAACGAGCTTTCTGTCTCACGTAACGTATCGAGAGAGGCTTGTTTGACTGAATCTTGAATTAAGTTTGCCATGTCATCTTTTTATCTGGCCCGCTGTTTTGCCAACTGTTTCAGGTGTATTTTTGCTGCTAGCGTTATCGGTCGCCATCATAACTACTAACTTTCCAGCTAGGCTAGCACCTGAACGCGTTGCTGGCGCAGTACCTTGCTTCTGTTTGTAGTTGCTGATTTCTCTTATTAAACTTTCTGTAGTTCTTATATTAACTTATTTTGTGAAGTAATTAGATTGAAAAAGAAGACACTTTTTATATTTAAAAGTAAACTGGTTGAGAGATCCTTGCTCTCTCTTACATCACCAAACCGGAAGTCTTTAGCTTACTCAATTTACCTACTGCACATCTTTGGACTTGTGGGGGAAACCTGAGCACCCAGAGGAAATCCACACGAACATGGGGAGAACATGCAAACTCCACACAGAAATACCAACAATCATGTCACCCCTATTTATACAATGTACATTAGGGTTGGTATGATATGGTATGAATGAAATAGTTCTCTTTGTAAACTTTAGTGTATCTGAATCGAGGTTTTATTAATTTAACACTGATAATATTGCCGGTGTACATACCTGTCAACCCTCCAGATTCTTCCGTATGGTACCATTTCATCCCACTATCATCCCATTTAAGTATTTACCCACATTTCTCCCATATTTTAATCTTGAAAGTTGTGAGCAAAATTAACACAGAGCTGATCTCAAATGTGATAGAATTGCAAGAGAATTATGCTTTTGATTTATTTTTATCTTAAAAAGAACTTGAAATGAATATATCCCACAGTTTCACATATGAATGTTGACAGGTATGGCTGATGTCAGAGAACAAATTTAAAGTAACAAGATTTTCTAAGGAAATAAACTAGCATCTGCTCTCCACGACAGGTTTTACATAACAATCTCTCTGTCCTCGCTGTGTGCATAACCTCAGTGAAGTGTTATTGTTCAGCGTTAACAGATATTAAAAACTGAAGCACCATGTTGAGTGGCCCTATTGATGCAATGCGATCTTTTGTTTGCCCTTGTTAAAGCACTCAACGAAGACATGAAACACAGAAACCCTGAATGTCGTGGAAAAGGGTATTAAATAAAGGATCAGACAGAGGCCAAAACCCTGATCACAGACAATCAATGTGTTATTCAATAGTACTTCACACCACAGCACTGACGATTAATGAAGAACACACAGTCCTTATCCTTGACTTTGTCTTCATTGAGTAGACAGGATGTTTTTCTTCCATGGATCTTTCACTCTGTGCTGTTAAAAAGCATTTTACTCTGAATTTAGCAAGCCACTGTTGTTCTAAATTTGGTGACATATGTTAATCGCCACTTGCTTGCACGGTTTGCTGCGCATTGATGGATTTGCTCTTCAGTCTTTAGACTTTCAGCAGTAAAATTTAAACTAAGCTGGACTGAACTAAACTGAACTCTGAAAACTGGACTGATGTAGTTTTAGTTTACTAGAACTTCTATGTTAAGCTGCTTTGACACAATCTACATTGTAAAAGTGCAATAGAAAAAAGGATGAATTGAATTGAATTTTAAATACAGAAACTTCCAGAAGGTTTTATAAACTCGGTCCCACTTTATATTAAGTGTCCTTAACTACTATGCACTTGCATCAAAAAATAAATACAATGTACTTACTGTGTTCATAATGTATTTGAGAACACTTGTGGTGCTCTTGAGTTGGGATAGGGGTTGGGTTATGGACAGGTTTGGTGGCATGGGTAGGTTTAAGGGTGGGTTAAGTTGTAAGGGATGGTCAACATTGTATTTACAAATGTAATTACAGAAGTTAATTACTGATGTAATTACATGCAGGTATTTAATCAAGCAGAAGTACACAATAAATACATGCATTTACACAATAAGTACATTGTAACAAACTATTAATCCATGTGTAAGTACATATTAGTTAAGGGCACTTAATATAAAGTGGGACCATAAACTCTTGGACTGGACTCAAGAGGTCTTCAGTTTCCATTCAGTAGGAACATAACAAGGATAAAGAATTACAGTTGGGTACAAAACAGTCCCTTAGTAACTTATAGAGGTTGACATGGCTTGTTAAACAGGTAATTCAGCATTTGGTGCACCTGTTATCTGTGAACTAAGAAGATGATGAATCATTCTTAGAAGTGAAATAACATTCAGAACCGCCAAAGACATTTCCACACAACATAATCTTGCCCACACACTTCTTTTTCTGTAACCTTACAGTAAAATAATGCTGGGTTCCACACAATCGATTTGTGTTGGAAAAACATGAAGGGAATAAGTTAACGTATTAATTTTTTAACAAATTGAAGTGGATTGAAGGTAAAACAATTGAGTTGTCCCCCCAAATAACTAAATAATTGTGTTGTTTTAGCTCTTTTAAAATTAGCAGTTTGAATATGAATCATCTTTTTTTTGTGTACAAGAAACATGTAAATAATTACAAAAGCTACCATAATATACAAATAATACTCATTATTTATATTATGTGAAATACATGCATGTGAAACATGCGGTCACATTAGCAATATTTATTTGACCAACTTGAACAAAAGGGCAGATCTTTTTGGGAAAAATTTGTAAAACTCCCCAACATGCAGATCCTAGGTAAAATGGTTGGATTTCACTTCACAGAGTGATGGACTCCATTGGGTTGTTTGAGGAAGAAGTAGAAATCTTTGTGAATGTACACTACCATTGACTCCTTTTACTCACTCAGTTGACAAGTTCACAAATACAATCAAAAGGGGATGTGGTCTTGTTGGGTTATGGATGTGTTTGTTTTAGTGCTAACAAATCTCAACATTATTTGGCAAAATTCCCTTAGTTCACCTTAATTAAATCACCAGTGAGATGCCTCACATAAATGCTACCAAAATAATTGTATGTACTCTTGCTATGGTGGTTCAGTGGTTAGCCTTACAGCAAGAAGGCTGCTGGTGCAAGTCCTGGTTGGGCCAGTTGGCATTTCTATGTGGAGTTTGCATGTTCTCCTCATGTTCATGTGGGCTTCCTTCGGGTGCTCAGGTTTCCCCTACAGTCCAAAGACATGCGCTACAGGTGAGTTGGGTTAACAAAATTGCCCATGGTGTGTGAGTGCATGTGTGAATGCAAGAGTGTGTGGGTGTTTCCAGTACTGAGTTGCAGCTGGAATACATATGACGAAATAGTTGGTGGTTCATTCCGCTGTTGCGACTCCTGATAAATAAGGGACTAAGCAGAAGAAAAATGAATGAATGAATGTACTCTTCCAAACCTTTATGACTTTCTTTGTTTTGCTTAACCTAAAAAATACATATGTTAAAGAAAGCTGGAAATGGGTAAAAGTTTCTACATCCTTGTTCTTAAGCCAATTCAAGAGTTCACTTATAGCTGATGATTGATTATAAAGCTTGTTTGGCATGCTGTCCCGGGAGAGAGCCCTGAGCTCATAAGATTCTCGAGTCCGGGGCTCCCTCCTGTTTGCATGGGTAGGGGGGAGTTTGAGCTCAGGGAGAACTCCTGTGCTGTAGTAGCTAATGAACAGTTAGTGATTGCTCTTAAGAGATACTTACTAGGAGCATGTCTATGTGCCAATTTGGATTAGTCAATTAACTTAAGTTGCATGTTTTTGGATGGTGGGAGGAAACCAGGGAACCCGGGGGAAACCCACGTGAGCACAGAGAGAATGTGTAAACTCTGCACAGAAATGTCGGCTGGCTTGGTAAGGACTAGAACCAGTGACGTTCTTGCTGTGAGGTAGCAATGCTAACCACTGGGCCACCGTGCCACCCATCTAGGAAAGGAGAAGTAGTAGGGGTGTCATTCTTCAAAATGAAGATGGCTGTTATATGGAACTTAGTGTATTTATAGTGGCTTAAAAAACATCTGATTGGTGAATTATGAATCGAGTAATGCGGGACCGGCTGCTAGCAATCATAAGCACGTGATCCTCTCGAAATTAGTTCATATATAAACTCCACTTATTGCTTATTAGCTGATATGCACACAACAAATTGACTCTTGCTGCTTTTTAAAGATAATTAATTAAAATTAATTGAAAACACAATTCTTAAGGTTTTTTTTTACAACTTAATTGTTTTATGTTCAATCCACTTAGCTTAACTCCATCTAATTTTGTTGTCGAAACATAAATGAATTGTGTGAAACCCAGCATTTTTACAGTGTGTGTAATGCCATGTAAAAGCATTATCTATATATTTAAAAAAAAAAAAAATCAGACGTGAACATTTGCAGGTACTCTAAAAGAAGTGCTAACATACAAGTGACAGATACTTAATGTAATTTTTGAGCTGTTGACATTGATGTTTGGGCTGTGAGGTCAGTGCCGGTCTGGTAAATCTGGCACACCTTAGAATCTCATGTAAACACTATTTTCTGTGTAGCCAGTTTACTGATGGAAACACATAAAAGCAGTTTCTGGAATAATCAGATTTTTGAGAGTTCTCACAAAAACTGTCAGTGGTTACCAGTTTTCCACCTTTATTCAAAAACAGATTTGTTAAAAGTAAAATGCAAAGCAAATGCTGACAGAATTTCAGTTTTGGCTGTACAGTTGAAGTCAGAATTATTAGCCCTCCTTTGACTTTTTTTGTCTATTTAAAAAAACAAACAAAAAAAAAATTATGTTTAACAGAGCAAGGACATTCTCACAGTATGTCTGATAATATTTTTTCTTCTAGAGAAAGTCTTATTTGTTTTATTTCGGCTAGAATAAAATTAGTTTAAATTTTTTTAAACATCATTTTAAGGTCAAAATTATAAGCCCCTTATTTGTATATTTTTTGATAGTCTACAGAACAAACCATCGTTATACAATAACTTGCTTAATTACCCTAACCTGTCTAGTTAACCTAATTAACATAGTTAAGCCTTTAAAAAGCTGTATAGAAGTGTCTTGAAAAATATATAGTCAAGTATTATTGTCAATATGGCAAAGATAAAATAAATCAGTTATTAGAGATGAGTTTTTAAAGCTATTATGTTTAGAAATGTGTTGAAAAAATCTTCTCTTTGTTAAACAGATATTGGGGGGGAAAATGAACAAGGGGGCTAATAATTCAGACTTCAACTGTAGTAAAATCTTTTGGAGGCCAACTTAGAGTGATAGAATCTGTCAAATCATGACCCACAGACTTTATGTTACAAGAATGAAATAAAAGTTGCTTTAATGGGAGCATTTTGGAAAAAAATCTTAATTTATTTCTCTCATTTGTTTGTATACACTCATAAAATTTACACTTTGCTGTTTATTTAAATTACTTATTTAATATGAGTTGAACCAACACAATTTTTTAGGTTTTGAATTTTTTAAATAAAGTTTAATCCCCTTAGGACAACATGAAGAAATTAATAACTCATGTTATACATATGCTGTGCATGTTTTACATAGCATATGTCCTTCCAGCCACAACCCAGTACTGGAAAACACCCTCAAACTCATTCACACTCATACAGCCAATTTAGTTTATTCAATTCACCTATAGGGCACATGTCTTTGGACTGTGGGGGAAACCTAAGAACCCGGAGGAAACCCATACGAACACTGGGAGAACGTGCAGACTCCACATGGAAGTGCCAACTGGCCCAGTTGTGACTCAAACTAGCGACCTTCTTGCTGTGAGGTGACAGTGCTAACCACTGAGCCACCGTGCTACCCTGTCATAACGTAATAACCTTAATTAGGAAATTCCGACTACTTAAAAGCATTCACATCCTCGTTCAACTGGGAACTTTTCAAGAGCTACATATCACATGTTCACCATATCATCTGACTGACATATTCATGTTGCCCTTTGTTTAGGTGTCATCAAAACTCAGTTGATGACATTTAATTATCAACACATATTTCTAACGCTGCTGTAGTTTTTAATGCAATGTAGCTCCTGCGGACCAGAAGCCCTTGTGCAAGGTCAAAGACAGTCCAAGTATCAGTATCACAGAAGCGAGTAAAGTTCCACCAGTCGAGCAGATCATCTTTCAGCACGTAAGTGCCTTCCAACCCCAATCAAATGTCTGCATGGAGGCCCTAAACAGAACCATCTGAACGCACACATGGAGTTTGCCTAAAAGCACAGTAGTGACCCATTTACGCTGAATGTGGGATGATAGTTTGTGGTCTGAGGATTGCACTGTTTAGCCAGAATTCAAAAGTTGGGGCTGTGATATCCTGCTGTGGGCCTTTTCATCAACAGAAACTGGACAGCTTGTAACAATAAAGGCAAAAACAAATGTGGCACAGCAGTTACTACAGTTGATGCATTTTTATATAAGAAATGTACATTTAACTGAAGGGGTATCAGGGCAGCACGGTGGCTCAATGGTTAGCACTGTGGCCTCACAGCAAGAAGGTCGCTGGTTAGAGTCTTGGCAAGACCAGGTGGCATATATGTTTGGAGTATGCATGTTCTCCCCGTTTTCAAGTGGGTTTCCTCAGGGTGCACCAGTTTCCCCCACAGTCCAAAGACATGCGGTATAGGTTACAAGCTCTTGGGCTTCACAGAAAAGCTTTCAAACAGAGAATTTTAAAAGTGCTGTTTATAATATTCATGTTTTTCAAAATGGAAAAGTTTTTAAAAAGATGTTAAATGCAGTTTAATCAGGGTTTCAAAAAGTCAGATTTAAGAGTTTTTGAGCCAGCTAAAATAAAATAAAAAAGTGTTAGATGTTCCCAGTACTGGGTTGTTGCTGGAGGAGCATCTGCTGTAAAAACATATACCGGAATAGTTGGTGGTTCATTCCGCTGTGGTGACCCGTGATATTAAAGGAAGGAAATTGAATGAAATTGTTATATGATATTTTCAGTCTACACTCTCACTGGCAGAGCTGTGAAAAAACAAAATGCTATTGGCTGTTTTTTTTAAGAGGAGGAGCTATATGATATGTCCCACCCTCTATCCATTTCACCCTGCAGCCCAAGACCAGTTACTCACTGAAGCTTAGCAGGGCTGAGCCTGGTCAGTACCTGGATGGGAGACCACAATTAGGAAAATTAGGTTACTGTTGGAAGCTTGTTATTGAGATCAGGAGGGGGCGCTCAATCTGCTGTCTGTGTGAGTCCTAATGCCCCAGTAAAGTGAAGGAGACACTATACTGCCAGTGAGCACTGTCTTTCGAATGAGTCGTTAAACCGAGGTCCTGACTCTCTGGGGTCATTAAAAAATTCCTTGGCACTTCTCGTAAGGTGTAGGGGTTTAACCCCTGTGTCCTGGCAAATTTCCCTACATAGGCCCTTACCCATCATGGCCTCCCAATCATCCCCAATCCACCGAATCGGCTCTATCACTGTCTTTCCACTACATCTACAGCTGGTGTGTGGTGAGTGCACTGGCGACATTGTCCTGTGGCAGCCGTTGCATCATCTGGATGAGAGATCACATGGGAAGCTAGGTTGCTGCCAGACGTGTTGTTGGTGAGTCCAGCAGGGGGCGCTCAACCTGTAGTCTGTGTGGGTCCTAACACCCCAGTATACTGATGGGGACCCTATACTGCTCAGTGAGCTGTGTCTTTCAGATGAGACATTAAACCGAGGTCCTGACTCTCTGTATTCGTTAAAAGTCCCAGGATGTCCTTTGAAAGGGGTTTAGCCCAGGCATCCTGGTCAAATTTGCCCACTGGCCTCTGTTCATCATGGCCTCCTAACCATCTCTATATCATAATTGGCTTCATCACTCTGTCTCCTCTTCATGATGCACACTAGTGGTGGATGAGGAGATTCCCCAAAATATGTCTAAAGCAATTTAAGTGTGCAGAAACGCCCTATAATAATGTAAGGAATTATTACTATTTTTATTAAAAACTAAATGTCCAGCTGCATGTATGTGTGTGTGTGAGAGAGAGAAAGTGCAGAATCTGACTGAGGTGTGTAGTTTAGGTTATCGTATGAACATGGATAACACAATAGGACACGACAAGTAAATAATCCAAACCTCCAAGGCAAACAAAAGTTAAAGACAGGACAATAACCAAGCCCAGTAAGATGAATCATCATTTAGAGATGCAGTAGGTAACAGCAACATTTCATAAAGAGCATGCCATTAAGTTATAAATAAACAGTCAACAGATATGAAGATAAAAAATAAAAAAAATATTTCCCTACATAATTCTGGTGACAGTGCCCTCTGATGGTTAAGTAGTGTAAACACAGATATTGTAGAGGAAGTTGACATCAGCCTCATGGGCCATGACCCAGGCAAGAATAGCTCACTGCACAACCCTGACAACAAAGCACAATATGCACTCACTTCTGAAAAAGCATTACAACTAGATTTAATATAATGCGTGTGATAGATTAGGTTCATATTGGAGGAGGATAACTTCAGAATTTAAAGGTGCACTATGTAGGATTGACAGTACAAATTCAAAGTTCAAAATATGAGAGAAAAAAAATATAGCTTTATTGAAATATTTGTTATATTTTTATATGTAAATATTTTTAAGAGTATGAAAATTGCCTTTATTTTGCATCCTGGAATTAGAGGTAGGAAATCCTTTATTTGGTTGTTTGTTTGTATGTCATTGAGAAATTAAATATGTATAACATGTAGAAAATTACTTATAAAAGGAAAACGGCAACTATGAACTTTGGCAATTATGGTTGCTGGGCTTAAATGGGTTAAAAGCAAAAGATCAATACTTGACAATACTCACTTCACTTCAAAAGCAATAGCTAAAACGTAAGTAGACTTATTGGTTCCACTGCTTCCATGAAGAGATTCTGATGTGTGCATTCAATGAGACCAAATAAATTCAAAAACTTCCAGGACAACATATACAAAGAGATGCTGCCTACTAGGGATGCCACAGTTCTCAATATAATATTGAACCGTACGCTATGACCTCCGCGGTTCAATACGCGCTTGTTTTCTCGGTTTTGTGTTTAATAATTTATGTGCGTTTTTTATCTCTCCGAATTGACTGTGTGTGCCTCTAAATCCTTGAGCTGAGATGAGGAAACTCCTCCCCGCGAGTAAATATCCAATTACTATGCTCTAAAGTTAGGGGGCGCTTGACCATTATTCCACATTTTAACATGGCGAACGGTGGTGAAGTGAGGCTGAGCCAACAATAAAAGGAAGCGCCGGCGAAGTGAGGCAACAGTACGAGAAAGCACCAGCGAAGTGAAGCAACAGTACGAGAAAGCACCGGCGTCTTTCAAATCTGCGGTGTGAAGACATTTCGGTTTTGCCGGTAAGTATAATGCCAATAAAAGAAACAATTGTGAACAAAAAAATTACTGTGTGCAAGTATTGTTTTACACGTATGACCATGACTGCACATCTGCAGCGCCATCACCTAGCAATGTCACTGTCTGGAGGCTGGATAGCAGAGAAGGTGATAAAGTCAAATTGCAACAATCCCTCGCTGAATCATTCAAGCAAACATACCTAACTGGTTCTGAGAGACACATAAAAAATAACAGTAAGGCAGTGCGGGTGTTTATTGGTAAAGATTTGCAGCCATTTTTAGTGATTGGAGAGGTGGGCTTTTGTCGTTTTATAAAAGCACTCGATCCGCGTTACAGACAACAGTCTCGCATTTTTTCAGCACAGAGATAATTAAGATGGTTTATTTATGTTTAATTAAGTACAAATATGTTTATTTGAAATGGCCAATTTATCTTTATTAACTTCACATGTATATTTATTTTCAAAGTGTAGGATTTTACGTGGGCTACCAGCAGCTGTGAGATTTGTGTTCATTTTTTTTTATACAATAAAAATAAACTTTTGGCCAGCGGAGAAATTAAAATGGTCGTGCCCAACTGAGTCTGGTTCCCTCATGGTTTTTTTCTTCACTCCCATCAGGTGAAGTTTTTTTCCCTCTCCGCTGTCGCCACTGCCTCGCATGGTTCAGGATTGGTAGAGCTACGCATCGATGAATTTGCTCTTCAGTGTTTGAACTCTCAGTAATGATTAAATCACACTGAACTGAGCTAAACTGAACTGAACTGAACTTAAACACTAAAACCTGAACAACACTGTTCCAGTTACTGAACCACACTGTTCCAGTTACTATGACCATTTATGTGAAGCTGCTTTGACACAATCTACATTGTAAAAGCGCTATACAAATAAAGCTGAATTGAATTGAAATACACTAGGAACTAGTGTACTTTTCTTGGCTTTTAAGTTAAACAAAATGAGTATTGCAATAAATCGTTTTTATTTTTTTCTTCTTAACCTCTTACTGTTCCTATTGCCTACAGAATAAAAAAAACACGTGTCAAGCCATGAGAACCGAACCGAAAACCGTGTTAAAAAACCGAGGTATGTATTGAACCATGGGTTAACTGTTTTGTTGCATCTCTAATGCAAACTATCAAGGACTTTAAGGACAACACATGCACTTAATACACTAATACACTTCATAAAACAGGTACACATAACCTATATGCTACAAGATCGCTGTTTAACTATGTCTGTATATAATAACTTATATGCGATTGTAACTCAAGCTTATTTTGATCGTACTGCAATAACGTGCACCGTTTGTAAAGCTGCTCTCAAACAATAATTATTGTAAAAAGCGCTATACAAAAAAACTTGAATTGAATTAAATTGAACTATACAGATTTGGGGCATAGTATACTTCAAACGAAATGAACTTAAATGACATAGTTTCAAACAAAATCAGGCTAAAACAGGGTTATTTTAAATTCACCATCGAAATAGTGAATATACTTAATGAGACAAAAAATCACAAAATTTTTGATGGTTTTATTAAAGTACAAGTGTAATTCCTTTGTATATAGTATTATTGTTTGTGTAAATGCATTTTATATCTGGTTACACAATGTTTTGTTTAGGGCTATAAATTTCTGGCTACCCTTGTTTAACTACAAAGCCCCCTTTTTTTTATAATTGTTAAAATTTTTGGTAGAAGTAGTAAAGCCATGGTTCATTTTTATTTTTTGCAAGGTATTCAAATCTGCAGCCTACAGTCTGGCCAATATTGAATGTATTTCATTCATATACAATCTGCATACTGTGCATTGTATGGTATTATAGGAATAGTAATAGAGCATGTTATTCTAAAAATAGCATCCTATGTGTGAGGTCAGTGTGAATACAAGGAAAGGTGATAAACTCGCATTCCTTCCACCTCAGCTGCTGTTAAAAGTCATCTCAGTACAGCTCTATTTATCTATGCTAACTTTGCTCATTTCATCAGTTTCATCATATATAATTTTTTGGTTTAATTTTGAAACTTCCATTTGTAAAATTTAGCATTTGCTTGTAAAATATCACACATGGGCCTAATATTACTGTGCTAGTTTCACAGTTGTCCATGTCTTCATATTATATAATTCTTATCTGTCAAGTCATGCATATTTTGAAGCTGTGTTTAATCGGAAGAAAGCTCCCCGCAGAGCTCATCTCCGTATGGATATTAATATCAGTATGAGCTGGCAGACAGAAATGTGTCATGCTCTCTGTCACTCACTATCAGTTACCGGCACGAGTAAATCATCTCACTTTCCTCAACATGTAAGGGCAGGTGCTATTTTTAGTCTCTCAATTCTCCAAATGGGAACAGCTCATTCTAACAGTGAATAGCTAAGTGCTAAACGTGTCTATAACACTGGCTCTCAGCTTTCATTCATACACAGGATGTGATAGACCCTCACACACATCATTCACGTGTAACACGCACATACACAATGTCAAAAAAGCTTTTAGCCTGTAATCTGTGTAGCATAAACAAATACACACACATTCAGAGCTAATGATGTGTGTGCTGAATGCCTTGGGTTATGTGTGTAAATATCACATGATGTAGTTTTCCACATCCAAACAGAGTTCGCTGGTCTGGCCTTTTCCTAGAAAAAAATTAATTAATTAAAAGTAAAATCATCACAGCAGACACAGACTGAACTGAAAACCCCTTCGCATCTGTGGGGGCTTGTTTAAAAAAGTATGAAGGTTTTGTGCCCTCTAGTGATGAAAACAGAAAATGGCAAGCACTTTTCTCAGCGATTAAAATCGGTGTGGTCTGAAGAGGTCAGCAAAGTGCTGTAAACTCAGGGTTGTATGTACCTGTATTACAAGTACACCTCAACTGGCTGAGCAGGGTTGTAATTATTAACGTCCAAAACTATAACTCAAATCTATTTTATCTATATAACTTTATATATATATATATATATATATATATATATATATATATATATATATATATATATATATATATATATATATATATATATATATAATAATAATAAAGTGAACATTAACTTAAATAAAGTAATAAACTTTTTTTTTTTTTTTTCAGCTAAACTCTAAATAAAAGTACTTTAAGAATCTTTAACAGCTATGGAACCCTTTCATTCCACCAAAAAATCTTTTTCATAGTGGAAAAAGATTTTGGACAAGGTCTCACACATTAACAAAATGCAGGGGTCTTCACAGCTCATGCATGCTATCCAGCACAAATCGATTAAGCTAACGTAACAAATGTAAGTGGAATTCTCAGGAATTGTGTTGTTTCAGCTGATTTTAAATAAGTAGTTTGAACAAGAAGGAAATATTATTTTTAAGTGTACCCACTAAAACAATGCTGGGTTCTACACAATGTCTACATATTGTTGTCCCAACACAAATCGATTACATTAACTTAATTTTTATTTTTTATTTTTTTACAAATTTAATTATATTGAACACAAGACTATTAAGTTGCCCCCCCCCCCCCAAAAAAAAAAAATTATATATATATATATATATATATATATAT
Organism: Danio rerio; assembly: GCF_052040795.2. Taxonomy (NCBI): domain Eukaryota; kingdom Metazoa; phylum Chordata; class Actinopteri; order Cypriniformes; family Danionidae; genus Danio; species Danio rerio. Next base: position 42,260,493 of record NC_141038.1, on the reverse strand, counting down.
ATATATATATATATATATATATATATATACACACACACACACACACACACACACACACACACACACACACACACACAAAGAATTGTGTAGATTCAGCTTATTTTAACCTTTTCATTCCACTAAAAACTGTTTTCATGGTGAAAAAGAGTTGGATTTTTTAAAAAGCTTTCGTGCACTCTAAAAGTGCAGATACATTAATGTTGTCTAACATAAATCAACTTAAGATAAGAAATTAAGTGGATTGAACATAAAATAATTAGGTTGCCCCCCAAAATTTTCAAGAATTGTGTTGTTTCAGCTCATTTTAAATGAGTAGTTTGAACAAGCAGCAAATATTATTTTTAAGTTTACCTACACTGTAAAAATGCTGGGTTCCATGTGATTCCTTTAAATTGTCCCAACACAAATCGATTAAGTTAACATAATTGTTTTTACAAATTAAGTAGATTGAACATAAAATAATTAAGTTTTCCCCCATAAATCAAAGAATTGTGTAGATTCAGCTTATTTAAATAAGAAGTTTAACAGCAGCAAGCAGCAAAAGCCATTTTTTGAGCGTAAGAACCTTTCACTGAAAGGTTATTTTGCCAATACCAAGATTCATTCCTCAGTTTTTAATAGAATAATTATGTTAAATATTACAAATTTTACATTGACTATGGGCATCGAGGTGCATATCTGAATATATTCAATACATTCAATAGCTTTGAATGTTTCAGTGAACCATATTCATATTTAATTGAATTATATCTTGTTTTTATGATACTTGCTCAAGTTTTTGTTGTTTTGAGGAATAATGAGTGGTTTCTGACCTACAGTAACCTGTGATGGACTTCAACAGATTCGACCTACTTTTTGATAAAAAAACGACCAGTGGAAAATTTGCATACCTGCACAAATGGATGACCATGAAAGAGCTAGGTCGCACTTATTGTTTTACTGCTTAACTTCTATGTGCAAGGGTGTCTATTACAATACAAAATATGAGTCTAATTTTGATATGAGGCTATGTAGATACTTATTTTAGAAGGAAAACATCTTGTGTACTTATACGTGTCTGTTGTGCATCTGGTTTCAGACCACCAGCTGGATATATTTTCTTGTGTAGACTGTTGATTAAACGATGCATTTACAATGGTGGTCAAATGTATATTAAGGCTATATTATCTATTATTTTATTTTATAACTACATATTATACATACACACACACACACACACACACACACACACACACACACATATTTAAGTAATATCAGCACCCGTACAGCCTCTTTACTCGTTGTGTATTACTCCGCCCACATACATCCAGCAAAAAGCAGACACTACAGATCTAAAGTTTAAAAGATGCTTGCTCAGCTGTTTAACTGTCAGCTTATGATTTGAATCCATGCAGAAGAAAGTAGTTCCTCATACAAAAGGGTTTTTGAGACTCTCCATGTTTGATTTTGTTTTTATATACACAATTATGGCGTCAAACTGTTGTATAAACACAATATCACACGAGTAGCAGTGCAATATGGCTGTATATCGGCACTGGTGGGGGCACTAAGGCACTCGGCCTGCGGCCTCCTGTCAACGCACGCCTCCCACCAGTGTAAATATACACCCATATCGCACTGCTACTCTTGTGATATTGCTCATATATATATATTTTTTTTTCATTATTATTAGATATCACTATTTATTATCAAACTTTTTCTCCCACAATCTAAAAGGTTGATCCTCAACCTTCGTTACTCCCCTTCCACTTTTAAACTCCACTTGCAATTAATTTTGTACCTGTCTGTGAGGACATTAACTATGCTATATGTTACCAAACCTATCATCTACACTACAGAGAATGAGAATAAAACAAAGTTAAAATATTTTAAATGAAATTAAATGTAGCCTACTTACGTTTAAAAAAGCTTCAATCTTAAGATTTTGGTGCTTTTCTCAAAAACAAAGTTGACTTTATTCCAGCAATTGATATTACTGAATGTAGCTGAATGAAATTCACAAACCGTATCTTGATAATCTTGAAGAAGAAAAATATGAAAGAGTGGAGCTGAAAATAGACAAAGAGGAAGAAAATGAAAAAGGAAGAAAGGTATGACACGGAAGCATGGTTGATCTATCATCTGTATTGTGTAAATCAGACAGATCAGATCACAGTCTGATTCGCCCAGCAGTCACATAGAAGTTCTTCCAGTGCTTTTAATGGCCTCATCTCTAAACTATTATGGACCATCATGGAAACCTTTGAAACCCACTACTTTACACCTAACTTAACATGATGTATTCTCATTTCAGATTCACACACTAGTTATTTAAAAAAAAATGAATGTATATATTTAAGATTTATGTTTTGGTACAGTATTTGGGTGTGTAATAAGGGTGTGGACATTAAGGTTTGTTAATTTGAACAATGTGATCTCTTTGTTGCTACATAAATGACTGAGACATACTTTGATTCTGTTCTGTTTTAATGTACATTAGCAGTCTAAATTATGTTTGAAACCTTGCAGTAATTATTCACCCAAACATTAATTATCATTTACTGCTGCTCTGTTTGGAACATTCTAAGATTTGCCATTATCTTTAAGGTTTGGAACAGAAGACAAATCCCATGCTCATTAAAATAGAACATAATCAAAGTTGATAAAAATAATAATAATACACAATATTTATATAATAATGTGGTCACCTAAAGTGTTTTTAATGTGAAAAATAATACATTTAAATTAAAATGAGGTGTTTTGTTATAAAAAAAAAAAACAAAAAAAAACAGCTAACAGTGCAAATGTGATTGTAATGAAGTTTACGGCCCTTTGGCCGCCGGGAAGAAAGAGGCGGAGAACCGACAAAGTTTTAAAATATTATTAATCTTGGAGACTGCCGTCAAACAGAAAACAATATGTCTGGGCCCGGTCCTTTTTGCCTCCTCTGCCATCGTTACTCTTCTTATAGTCCAGAGCTCCTTCCATAGGGTGTGCACTACAGGTGTATCATTCCGTTCCCACGGCTCTCGGCCCCGCCCCCTCGCCACAGTGATGTGAATATAAAACCAACTTCACCTCAGTACAGCAGGCTAGGCGGAATATCGCTATTTAGTTATGTTTTGTTGGTAAACTAAATAAAAATATATATTATCAATGCTGTAAAATATACACATCCATCGTTCACCAGAAGATTTTAGTGGCTGAACAACACTTCTGTGTGTATAGCCCATTCAAAAAACAGCACAATCTACATTAGCTTTACATGACTAAAATAGTTTTAAAACATAACAGGTCTGTAGCTAGCCTGATAAAAGGGGTGGTTCTTTTTTCTCCAAAAGTGGATCTTTTTGCAGCTATTCTACTCATCTATTGAATTATGAGATTTAAATACTGTATTTTAGTGAAATTTTAAGCACTATGTTTAGCTGGTTTAGCTTGTTAGATGACCACACCATATAACCACACTTTTTGATGTACCAAAAATATTTTCTAAAGATTTAGAATAAAAAAATATAGAAAAAAAAAACTTTTTTTAAAAATACAAATTTATTACATCATATTTCATCAAAGTTTTAAACAACAAATATAGCATATTGTCATTAATTAGGCAACTAACAAACTGGCTAGCACATTCAACTTTTAACATTTTTTAAATAATAAAAAATATTTAATAATAATGTAGAGATTCACATTTTTTCTAGCCTCTCTTGTAAAAAAAAAAAACAACATTTGAAAATTCATGGATCGTATGGATTAATATGGTTCTCTTTTGGTGCTTCCAACACAATCTCACGGAAATTCGTAACTTTTTTATTTAGTGGCTAATTCGTATAAATTCGTACAATCTAGTTCGTACAATTTAGTATGATTTGCTCATCCCCCAATAACGATTGGGTCTAGGGTTAGGTGCCACTCCTCCTTTATAAAACCATACAATGTTGTACAACTAAACTTGTACGAATTTGTATGAATTAACCACTAAACTGACAAAAATAAAAAAAACTTTCGTTTTGTCATGAGATCAGGCTGGTGCTTCACACTTATTTATTGGTCATGTTATGTTTCAGGAATGAGGTCTAAGATTTAGGATAAAAGTTGTTTGTAAAGTATTTTCTCAATTTGAAAACGATACAGCAGTGTAAGATGACTTCTCTTATGTCAGATTTTCTTGCAAAGCCGGATTTTGGACTTACGAAAAATATTTGTTAGCATTGGCCAAAACTAATTAGCTGAAGTCACAACGAATTGATAAGTCAACAGAAGATTCCGCTTGGAATTTTATAATAAAAAAATGAGCTCATGTATAGGACAATTACTGGACCTTTCTTCCTCTTTTTTGCATTATGCACGTGCATGCGCAAATAGCGGATCTGTGAACAGGGGGGCGCAGATGTACAAATCTACATTTATTGACAGTCTGGGCTGCTTTTCAGCATTGTGGGAATTATCAGCCCAACAAACATTTTGTAGTATTATGCCTTACCCAGAATATAAAAACACAAATGAAACATTTAGAATATTTACTTTAATCATTACAATTGGAATGTGAAGAGACTTTTAACCAGCACAATCAAAAATGTTTCTGAAGACAATCACCTACTGCACCTTTAATGCTGGTTAGGGGTTGTAATGAGGGTTCTGTTCACTATAAACTGACTCTTTTTTTCTTTTTTTTTTTACAGTAAAATCTCGTTTATATTGTAGTTTCAGGTTCTTCATGCAAGGTTGATTATATTTGGGGGTCCATGGATTAAAAAACTCTACTTACAAAGACTTGGGCCAAAATGCACAAATCATATGGGCTGTTAAAAATATATAAATATTTCATGCATTGTTCATGAAAAGTGAAAAGAGAAACACTCATTTCTCAAGCTATCTTTTTGTTTTTCCACATATGAATAAATCTTGAAAGTGAGTAAACAAAACTTTTGGTGATCTATTTTCATTTCCAGACTTTCACTTGTAATGTCTCACTCATGCTGTTTACTATGGGCAGGGTTTTTCCATTAATAAGATTCTGAGAATCTCTCTATTTTGCTGTCACAGATGTTATCAGTCAGTGTTTTTCACAGCTGGAAAACATGATCAGCTGGTCCTGTGAGCTCATTGGGCGGACCACGAGTGATGTCATAAAGCATCACCTTGTCAGGGCTTGTAGTAATATCAGGGTTCGTTGTCTGTCTGAATCCTCCCTTTCCCAGCACTAACACCATTCCCTCCCAGTAACATCCAGTAACCTGTAAGACAGCTGACTGGACGTCTACTAAAAAACATGCTTGCTTTGGTTTTCTGTTATTGGAGAAAATGCTGATATAGTCTCAATCTCCAGGCTCTCAGGCTTTACAGAAATCTGGGAATTTCCCCATTTGAATAATCTCTGTAATCCCAAAGACAAACAACTTTATAAACACGAGTGCAAATTATGAAGGCCAGATGTCTAGATTTATATCTTGATGAAACCGACGTAAACAGGAACACACATTGTGACGTTGTGAGGCCAAATGAACGCCACAATACTCTGTGTCAACAACGTCATTATCAACAATACTCTTCACGATTTCTCCTGGAGGAAATGAGGTCGCTGATGTTCCCTATGGATTCTTGGAAGAATTAGCAACGCTTAGTGCCTTTGTGTCAGATTTATTTTTTATTTTTTTGTTAGAACAGCCTGTTTAAAAAGTCATTGTTTACCTATTCGGGTCTGGAATTTAACATGACTATTTGAGGAATAAATAGTCCTGCTCCTAGCTGGGAAATTTATTTAGACAAATGACCTCCCTTGCAATGTGTAACACAGCTCTAAGAGAATAAAAACATCCAGCTGAGGTTTAAATCTGACAGTGCACCATGTTTAAAACATTTGATTCTTCAAGGAAAGAGTCAATTCAGAGTCGAATGAAGGATTCGTTTTGTCTTTGGATCTTTTGCCTGATCGTATCGACCCCAAATATGCCATGATCCGGTAAAACATGAACGCACCTTTCCCGTCAGACACTAGCGGAGAGTGGGTGATCATGGGATTGATCATGATGCTAAAATTACTATCACTGAGAGATGGCCAAATATGCGGCTGTAGGGAATAAAAGGTTGAAGTTAATTTTCACAACAATATGTGCTGTGTTTGTTCCTGTCATTTTTCTTATGATTACTGTAATACAATAACCTATGCTGCAAAGAGTGATTCACAGGACGTTTGTTATTAAATGAAGAATCAGCAAAAACTAACAATGTACGGGACTTTCTCAGTAACTGTTAGACAGGGCTGTAGTGGTGAAAAGTGAAAGTACATGCCCCCATCACATCAGCACCAGACCTTGTTGAAACCCAAACAGGCAGTTAAATACAGAGAGTGGACTAAAGCGCATCAAATGACTGGTAATAAATATATAATAAATAAATAATATCCGGGACCAGGCCATATCCTGAGCTGCTGCTGCGCTGATGGTCGTGGGGAGTGGAGAACATGAGTCTGATTCCAGCGACGCTCCAGGGACAGACGAGTCTTCACTGAGGCCATCTTCCAGCCTAAACCACGGCGAATGAAGCTCTGCACAAGACTTTTGGCCAGCGGAGAATTTAAAATGGTCGTGCCCAACTGAGTCTGGTTCCCTCAAGGTTTTTTTTCTTCACTGCCATCAGGTGAAGTTTTTTTTCCCTCTCCGCTGTCGCCACTGCCTCGCATGGTTCAGGATTGGTAGAGCTATGCATCGATGAATTGGCTCTTCAGTGTTTGAACTCTCAGTAATGATTAAATCACACTGAACTAAGCTAAACTGAACTGAACTGAACTTAAACACTAAAACCTGAACCACACTGTTCCAGTTACTATGACCATTTATGTGAAGCTGCTTTGACACAATCTACATTGTAAAAGCGCTATACAAATAAAGCTGAATTGAATTGAATTGAATTATATGGACCAGTTTCTTCTTCCTCCAGATCCTGTGTTTCTCCTTCCTACATAACCTGTAAGTGTGATTAATATGGCTGCCACATTTTCCAACATTGGCGCTGTCTTGTGTACATTTCTGGAGACTGCGAATTATGTAGCCAGAAGTATGTATGGCTGCATTGTGTCTTTAAAACGAACGATACGGGGTGGTATTTTCTTGCTTACCAGTTGCCCACTTACCATTTACCGCTTATATGGATGGCTTTCCCGCTGTTACCAGTTTGTCCAGTAGCTTGCCATGTACATCGGCGGACTTGAGATGCAGAGAGTTGTTAATCCACGAAGATGGGGATTGAGTCTGGCGATGAACGGTTCCAGAAAGCAGGTAAGACAAAAACAGAAGCCAAAAAATAAAATAAACAATTAAATAACAGAATGAGAATGTGGTAAAATCTAAAAACGTGGTAAAAATCAGACAAGGGCTTTTCTTTTTCGCTAGAGAAATTTGAGATCTGAAAAAATGTACACAGCAGCCTCTGGTAGCTTCATAAAAACAAAACCTGCAAAAAAAAAAAAAAAAAAAACCTCCTGCAATGTATTTCACGATCTTCAGAAATGTTTATAGGGGTACGTAATCTGAAGGAGCCTGTTTTGCCATTTACCACTAAATGGACAAAGTGTTGAATAGTTACCTTTAGTCGTGAGACTGATACACTACAAATCAGGTGCTTTAGGTAAAAGTTTTGATTATTAGTCAGTAGCTATGTTTAAAAAAAAGTAAATTAACCTTATGCGCAAAACTGGAATATCGCATGAAAGATGTACAAATAAAGTAGTGTTTCCATCCAACGAGTCAAACCGAACAAAATCGTCACTTCCTGATTAACTTGTGCCAAATATCAACAGTAAAAAACTGAATTTGCTGTGGTAGAAGAAGCTCCGAGTGTCAGGGTTCTGCCACTCTGGTCTTGTAAATTCTTGTTTAGGTGGCAGAGTCCAGACACTAGCTCTGTCTTTTTCCTGTCCTGTTGTGCTCGGCTCAAGTTTTCCAGGGTCGAGCCCTCATTTTCTGTTGCCGTTGTGGGTGTACGCAGACCGTGCACTTGATGTGGACGTGCGGGGTCTGTGCACGCTTGGGACGTGTGACCTTGTACTCTTGTTTGTGTTTTGCTCTGTAGGCATCGCGCTGTTTCATTCTCAGCGTCTCAGTCTGGTAAGTTTTGGTTTCAGTTAGAACTGAGATGAAATATGCGCGTTGCATATGTGTAAGCGCACGGTAAGGTGTTTTCATCTATCGTGTGCTCGTGTCTTGTGTCTGTTTATGTTGGTGTTGTCTAAGCACATGGCTCTGTATTTAGATTGTGGTGCTTTTGTTATGTGCTTCAGTGTTGTGCTTTTAATGTTGTATTGTGAACACGCGGTTAATGAGTTTTCTCATTGGCTGCATATTCTAGTCTAGTTTTATGTGAGCACATGGCTTGTGTTGTCTCTTCGTGTCATGCGCTCTCTAGTCTATTGTCTAGTCCCACCCTCCTTGTTAACCCATTATTAATTAATTATGTTTACCTGTTTGTGTTAATTTTTTTTCGCTTATATTCACCTCATGTCTGCTGTCCTGTGCCAGTTCGTTGTCGTTTCCTGCCTTGTCCTGATTCCTGCCAGCCTGCCCAGTCTAGTTTGTTTTGGTTGTTTATTTGTTTTATTAATGTTCTCCTCCTTAGGGTAGTTTGTTTTTGCATTTTATTTTATTATTAATAAATATCCATTTTTACTGCACCTGAGTCTTCGCTCCTTTTCCCCACCACAATCCGTGACACCGTGAATCTTTTTCTGTCCTGACACGCAGTGAACGCATGGTGGCATTTGAAGGCATGAGACACGCAGCACAGACGCTCTTGATTCTGGAGGTCACTAATAATATAATAACACTAATACTGAAACAGTAAAAAGTTTATCCTACTCAGTTATGCGCATATGTTTTTAATGCACATTTTCAAAATTTATGCGCATCTTGGCATTTCTGTCATCTGTTAAAATGTAGCTAGTGATGCCCTCTGTCAGTTGGAAATATGACCAATCGATCACGTTCGATGATGCAGTTTAGAATAAAATGAACAAATTATATAGCCAAAATAAAAAGTAATTATAATATGAAACAGTATTGCAGTAAAGACCTGCCTGGAACTACTTCAGATGTGCGTTTCCATGAAAATAACTGCACACCTTTAAATGTTCAGCAACCCAGCCTGGCATTAGCCTATATGATTTTAATTAGTAAATATAGTTGTTAATTTTTGTTCCTCTGTTGTGTTCAAATTCTTTTTGTTCACTTGTTTATTTGCTTTAAGAAGCTACATAATATATGTTGAAGTTAAGAGTACTGGTCATTTGAGAAGCTTACTATTTTAGCGATCTTAGCAGAGCCACTAATAACCTCAGGATCAGCATCCTTAATGTCTCAACCTACAAAAACATGGAAAGTGCAGCATCCCCCACATGGTTCATAATGCAGCATCTGTTGTTTGCAATAACGTGAATGAGGTCAATGAGCGTTTAACCATCCCCCGATGTATCACTTGGTGTATGCAAAAAAAAAACACCCCACTAAAATGTATTCCATAACACAGGCAGCATTTTCACACCAAAAAAGGTTAGCTTGCTTCAATGGCATCTAATTCTGCCTGCATTTAAGGCAGCATATTATTTGTTTTGTGAAGAAAGGGATCCCAGAATGTAGTAGCCATTTTTTGATGCATTTGTATAACCACAATTGTACAAAAAAATACCAGTCAGGCTATGGCTAGTGTGGCTAAACTATCATTTGTTTACCTTTGTTTAACTACAATAACCATGTTTGTTACTGGTAGTTAACCCATGGTTAATTTTGTATATTAACTCTCCTGTTGTGTTCACATAGACACATTGATGTATATAAGCACAAAAAACATTTTTCACCAGCAAATCTTTATTCAACTTTAGCTGTGAATGACATCTCAAAGAAGTGCTTAACATGTATTACAAAATGAACAATAGATTCATGACAGAAAATAAAATTCTTTGTTTCATTAACAACAGATCTAACAGCTCGCTAAAATAACTATCACAGGATCTGACCAAAGAAATTAAAATTTTAATCCATCTGAATGATTTATCAACCAGAAAAGCACAAACAAAATGGCATCCTTTCCTGTGTACTGAGCGCTCGAATTTTCATTCAGTCCTTCAATTGGACTGTATTAGTTTACTAATATAGGGAATAGTGACTGAGGGTATTAGACAGAACTTTGTTTATTTATACTTTAGTCTTTTTTAGAGTAAGATGATGATGGTCTTATCCATTAAAATAATTGAGGTAACACTTTATTTTGATGGTCCATTTGAGTATTAGTAGTCTGTTTAATATCTGCTGATACGGCTCTTTCAACAGACATTCAACTGACTATAAGAAACTTTGCATGTACATGTCAACTTACACTTACCCTAACCCCAATCTAACAGTCTACTTATAATCTAATGAGAGTTAGTTGGCATGCATGCAATGTACCTTAAATTCAACAAACGAAGCATCAAAATAAAGTGTGAACAAAATGGATGCTAAGCTAAGCTAAAAGTGCTCCTGCAAGATCAAGAGATGGGCTAAACGGAAATTTGGCTGAAAGCAAAAATGGGGATGTTTTCTGTCTGATGGATGAATATCATCTGGATACCCATTCATTTTCTATGGCGGTCACTTTTGACCGAGAACACTACAGGTGTAATAAGTTTGATTAAAAATCAATGAAAGGTGATCTTCACTTTTATATGTTTAGGTGCATAGCATGGAGGATGCCATAAGGCCTTGAGGCAATCTGATGTTAAACACAATTTTTATGAGTGTTTTAAGTTGTAAATCGGTCAGATTTGACCCAAACACAACAGAAAGTAAAAGTTTAGGTGTTATTACTCAATACTAAAGAGTATTAATTTGGTGTGGTGGTCATAGAAAAGACGAGAGCATGCGTCTGATTCCTGTAACACTCCAGGGATAGCCGAGTCTACGCTGATGTCAACAGTTGGGCATATCCAAAATGTGCATAAAAATAGGTGGATGGAAACAGCCATTGACTTATTTTTTTTATTTAATTTTTTTGCAACTTTCGCCGGAATATCTTGTTTTGTGTTCAAAATGAGAAATTCCCAAAAGTTTATGACCACTTCAGTGTAAGTGAATGGAATTTACGAAATTGTCACTTTTGTGTAAGCTATCCCTTTAAATATAAACGATAAACAATCCATGAAAGGTATCATCTTTTGGTCACAACAAATCAAATGAAAAGAACTGTACTTCAAATGTGAACTATCCTTAAAGCTCTTTTCAATCACATTCCAAACTATGCTGAGTGGTTTAAACAAACCCAACTGTTGAGTTAAAACAACTCAGCATTTTTAGAGTGTATAGGAAGCCAATGGGTCAACCGAGGGCCACTGAAACCATGTGACATCTCACCTGTGCTGATTTGAACACATGCACAACACAATTTTCCATGGGAACGAGCACAAGTAGCAAATGCTTATCAGATCCCTCATATCTGGCTATCATTTCAGCGTGTGACAAAGATCAGCGGATAAAATGTGCTGCGTCGCTATCACCTTTACAGCCTCTGGCCTTTGGACAGAGAATGATTGACGCGGAGATCAGTAGCGGCCAGGAAAAGGCAACATGACACTGTAGCTTGAAACAACTTTAATGAGACGGACAGAGTGTCCCAGACAGGTACAATGATCAGATCGACACGGTTAAAGGAATAGTTCACCCGAAAATAAAACTCACTCTTCATTTACTCACAATTAACTGCTATTACTTTCTTCTGTTGACCACAAAACAAGATATTCTGAAGGATCTGTTGAAGTCAATGGAATTTGTCCTACAACGTTATTCAGTATCTTCCATTGTGTTCAACACAAGAGAGACATTTAAACAGGTTTTGGAACAAATGAGGGTTGAGTAAATGATGACAGAATTTCTTGCCTTTGTTTTTGGTGAACTATCCCCGTAATGCTGTTTCATTTTCAAAGAAACGCTGAACAGAATTTATTTATCTTCTTGCCGAATCTCAAATTGGGTCTTATGGTGTGACTGTTTCAAGAATTGTTCGATAAATTACAGCTCTTAATTTAAGCTCCTAAATTAAAAGAAAATTGTAAAATCATTAATAAATATTAAATTTTACAAGTGTCTATTTTATTAAATCGCAATTAATTGTTTTCATCTATATATTTCTAAAAACATGGAACAATACACACATAATGGTGTTTAAAAAATAAATAATTATTTTTTTTTACTGCCTATTTGTCAACTACTTAATCCTGATAAATTTCACAACAGTTTTTTTATCACAACAGTTTTTCAAAGAAATGTCATGAATTGTAAAGTAGAAAAAGTTTGGTAGAAAATTATTTTCTCATTAAAAAGTACACAAATTATCTATTATAATATATATATATATATATATATATATATATATATATATATATATATATATATATATATATATATATATATATATATATATATATCTGTTAAACATCATTTGTGTGCAAAAACACACATACCGTTGAAATCAGCATTATTAGCCCCCCACTTGAATTTTGTTTTCATTTTTAAATATTTCCCAAATGATGTTTAACAGAGCAAGGAAATTTTCACAGTATGAATGATAATATTTTTTCTTATGGAGAAAGTCTTATTTGTTTTGTTTAGAATATTTAGAATTTATCTAGAATAAAAGCAGTTTTACATTTTTTAAACACCATTTCAGGGACAAAATTATTAGCCCCTTTAACCTATATATTTTTCCGATAGTCTACAGAACAAACCATCGTTGTACAACACCTTGCCTAATTACCCTAACCTGCCTAGTTAACCTATTTAACCTAGTTAAGCATTTAAATGTCACTTTAAGCTGTATAGAAGTGTCTTAAAAAATATCTAGTCAAATATTATTTACTGTCATCATGGCAAAGATAAAATAAAACAGTTATTAGAGATGAGTTATTAAAACTATTATGTTTAGAAATGTGTTGAAAAAAAAAACTGCTCTCCGTTAAACAGAAATTGGGGAAAATATAAACAAGGGCGCTATTAATTCTGACTTCAACTGTATTTATGGATGTGAATGTTTCACTGATAGTCAAGATGATTTAAAGTACCCCAGTGAGCCTGTATTATTAGTTCCGGCGGTTGTTATGAACATAGCCCTGAAATTAATAAATATTTAATTTCCCCACAATTCTTAAACAACTGATCAAATATGTTTTTAGCAATATTTCAATAATAATTTGACTCTTTTTAGCATGTTCTCTTACATACTGCGCAATAAGGTTACATTTTTTTCTCTTGTATGTATCTTAATAAGCAAACTCTTCATTCATATCGATCCATCTGAAGTTGTATGAACTGAATCGGCAGAATTAGTTTGCACTTTTTTCAGAAATATTTTCCTGCACATTAACAAAAGTTAACAGAAGTTTACTCTGTAAATTTTGCAGTTTGACCACTAAGAATAGACTCCCACGCCACCCCTGTGCCCACATCACTTCTTTTCCCTCTTATGCCTGCAGCTTCTTGACCTCACATGTCCAAACTGGAGATCTTTCAGATTGTTCGTCTCACAAAAAACTCCACCAGGAATGCCGGTCAGGATACAGGCCCACCCAGTGTTTCATAAAATAAGCTGATAAGACCACCAGCTTGTCCAGATGATAAAGTCTCATAATCCCAGGCGACGAGGCGAGTTCGTATTGTTCAAACTCATTTTCGGTCCTCCCGTTTCTTTCCTGAAATCCTATAATTAAACACACTTGAAATAGAAGTGAACCACATATACTTGCTCCTACATGCTGCCCTACAGTAACCTAAACAACTGAAATTACATAGGAAGGACCTGGAAAAGGACTATTAATTATAAAGCATAGCTATGAAGCCTATATTAATTAAAGCCTACATCAAGGTCTGACAGTGTGTTTTATTTTACTGGTGTTTGTAAGTGTTTGTGTGGCCTTATCTTTGAGGAAATTGTGAGACAAACTTGTCTGTGATGTCAAAAGCAGCAGTAGCAGAACAGGATACAGCTCAGCACTTGAAATGGCAGAAATTCTTAGAACTGTCACAGGAAAAGCCGCTTTGGCTCTCCACAAGTCACGTATCGCTAGACCGAAATTCGCATTCGGCTCAGTAGAGTTTCTTCAAAACTGATGCAATAGTAATGCTGCAACATGTTGAGTTTTACTTATTCATTCTTACTTTTTTGCACATTTATTACCTTTGCATGCCATTTTTCGTTTACATGTGCAATAAAGAAGACTAGAAAAGTAGATTTATACAGTAAAAGGATAGTTCTCAATCTCCCCCCAAAAATGAAAATTTCCACAATATCAACTCACACTAGAGTTCTAAACTTTTCTTCAAAAACATTCTTCAAAATATTGTTGTTTTCAATAGAAGAAAGAAACTCGAGCAGGTTTGGAAGATGTGAAAGACGAGCAAATGGGGGTGGAATTTTCATTTTTAGGTGAACTATCCTTTAAATCATATAGCATATTGTTCTCTGGGTGATTGTCAAGGGGTTGCTAAGGTTATCTGCTTGCCTTAATTGTATTACTGTGTAGCTGCTGGACAAAGTCAGAAGAGTCTTTATTATATCCAGGTACAACTGATGATGTAAAGACTCTTTCACAGATAATTATATATGCCCAATATCACACTGGTAACAGTGCAATATTACTATATATCAGCACTGCTAGGATTTAGTTGAAGGTAATCAATATATACACTATTAATTTGTTATGTAAATGTAATTCAATATACAGTTTTATCTTTGTCCAGTGTTGGGGAAATTTACTATTGAAAGTAGTGCATTACAATATTGAGTTATTCCCCCAAAAAAGTCATTTGCTTAACTTAGATCAGACTGCATGATTTTAGCCCCTATTTTGACTTGCCAACAGGTTTTGAGAAATCGCCGGCAAATGGCTAAAATCACAGGCAAATCGGTGCTCGTGCACGTGAGTGACAATCACATACAGTAGCATGAACTATCAAAGACGGGATCTGAGAGAATCGCCAATGAGTCGCCAATGCCTGAAAGATATTTGGCATGCTAAATATCTGGAGCTGTCGGCGATTCAAATCACGCCGTGTGAAATGAGTTTTTACTGAAAATAACATTGGCGATCACCTACAGCCAATGAGAGAGCAGCATTCACTTGTGAGTGTGTGTGTGTGTGTACCTGCAGGCCAGCGGGAGGTTGAGGGAGAAGTTAAAAGCGCTCATTTTCGGTTTATTTAGACCCAAAAATGTAGGAAAAACTAGTGGAGGTTTGACAGGAGCACCCGTCTGTTTGACGTTTCATACAGAAAGTTAAAAAAGAAAGTTGAGGAGAAATTGCTAATTCCCTTCACACCCAGGTGATGCAGCTATAGACACTTTAGTTTTTAAAAACTCTGTTTTTGTAACGGGTTTTGTTTTAATATTGGTCTGACCTCAGAATGAACTCTTCATGAATAAATGTCTTGTTTTGGTCATAAAAAATATACATTATTAAAATACATGAAGTCACAATTTCTGAATATATGCACAAATAAAGATTATTTGCAGCACAGTTACTATTCACTAGGCTACATGAGATTTTTTCCCTGCTTTTGTTTGATCTGCCAGATCTCAAAACGATTCTGAAATGAAATCACTTTAGTCGCATGACTTGGGTGTTTCGAATCACTTTAGTCATGTGACTTGGGTGTTTCGAATCACTTTATTCACATGACGTGGGTGTTTCGAATCACTTTAGTTACGTGACCTGGGTGTTTCCAATCACTTTAGTCACGGGACCTGGGTGTTTCTAATCACTTTAGTTACATGACTAGGGTGTTTTGAATCACTTTTGTCACGCGACTTGGGTGTTTCGAATCACTTTAGTCACATGACCTGGGTGATTGAATCCCTTTAGTCATGTGAACTGGGGGTTTCAAATCACTTTAGTCACTTTAGTTACGTAGTTACGTGACCTGGGTATTTCCAATCACTTTAGTCATGGGACCTGGGTGTTTCAAATCACTTTAGTTACATGACTTGGGTGTTTCGAATCACTTTAGTCACATGACCTGGGTGATTGAATTCCTTTAGTCATGTGAACTGGGGGTTTCAAATCACTTTAGTTGCATGACTTGGGTGTTTCAAATCACTTTAGTCACATGACCTGGGTGATTGAATCCCTTTAGTCATGTGAACTGGGGGTTTCAAATCACTTTAGTTACATGACTTGGGTGTTTCAAATCACTTTAGTCATGTGACCTGGGTGTTTGAATCACTTCAGTCACATGACTTAGGTGTTTCGAATCACTTTAGTCACATGACCTGGCTGTTTCAGATCACTTTAGTCACATGACCTGGATGTTTCAAATCACTTTAGTCATGTGACCTGGGTGTTCGAATCACTTCAGTCACATGACTTGGGTGTTTCGAATCACTTTAGTCACATGACCTGGCTGTTTCAGATCACTTTAGTCACATGACCTGAGTGTTTCGAATCACTTTAGTCACGTGACCTGGGTGTTTCGAATCACTTTAGTCACGTGAACTGGGCGTTTGAATCCCTTTAGTCATGTGACCTGGGTGTTTCAAATCACTTTAGTCACGTGACCTGGGTGTTTCGGCTCATGCTTCGGTGCAGTGTTTCAAACCACTTGCCCGTCAGTTTCACGTCACACAATCCTGTTTGTCAGCCCACTCATTACAGTGACAAACTGAAAATTGAAACTTTTGTCACTTTTGTCAGCTTTGTCGAAATGTTAGCTAGAAACAGACTTCAGTTTAAACAGTAAAGAGTTTTAAGATCATATTTTAGCACCAATTTTTTGTATTATGCCAAACTAATTCAGTTCATGTTATGCAAAGCAAAAGACCTTTCCCTGGTGCATTTAGATAAACAGATGGAAACAAACACGCTGACACTTTAACTGCAACCGTATTTAAATACACCAAGCAACATCATCTGTTTTGACTGTCGGTGCGATTGATCCAGATACTAACACAACAGCTGTTCATCTTGTACCTGTTGATGTACTCAATTTGGCAACTCAATTCAATGAGTTGTCAAATATAAAAAAAACATAAAAAAATGACTGCTTTACCCAGTCCAGCCACTAGCTGTCAATATTACACACTGCACATTTAAAAATAAAAATAGAGTCCCGCAGCCGTGGCATCATATCCCAGAATAATAGCAAGCTTTTGGTTCCCCATAGGTTTTTGTAAAGGGTTTTTTCAGTTCGTGAGTAAAATTAGGGCTGTGGTTGGAGTTTTGATGTCACAGCTGCAGCTTTATGTCTTAAGCTCCGTTCACACTGCCAAATGACAAGCATCAGCAAAGCCACATGATCCCATTCATTTTCAGTCGAGAACAGGTGACAATGAAGGATGTAGGTGTTTCAAGCTGAACTGAAACTTCAAGTTTCAGACAAGGTTAGACAAAAAAGAAGAGAAAGCTTTGTGCTAACTAATTTATTAACTGCACAACCAATCTACCTTTTTCCACATGTGACTTCTGCATTTTAAATAGTGGGTTGCACTTCCGATTTTAGATACATCCATTCAATAAATAAATGAATGAATCACTTCAGAAAACAAGGTTGGGGGATACATAGTGCTATATAGTTGACACACTATCTGTTATTTTTTTGTCAATTATGAAAATAATATTACTTTGTTTTTTTTAACCTGAAATAACTATCACAAGCTTATCTCTGGAAAAAAAAGTCCTTTTAAATGTAGTGTTTTGTTCCTTCTTATTGTTTACTCTTTGTGTTCCCTACAGTATAGTCATATTGAGCACTATAATACTGCCATGGAAAACTTTTACAAATTAACTTTTTAATATTATGCATAGTCAGCTGAAAGTAGTTTGTCATTTTAATAAAGTTTTTTTTTTTTTAAATTGGGATGAGCCAGTCAGATCTCATGAGAAAGCGTAACTATTTTTAAGTTTTGTCAGTTTAATGGCTAAAACGTACAAATTCATATATGTTTAATCATATGAAAATGTACAATTTTAAAAAGGAGACAAGGCACCAAACACCACCGTTTAACCGAACTGTCATTGGGGAAAAGCAAATCATACTAAATCACATGAATTCATACGAATTAGCCACTGAATCAGAAAGTTACGAATTGCTGTGAGATGTCTTTGAACGAGCTGTAAAGGGAATAATGCCAAAAAATGTAAATATTATTCGCCAATGTCTTCTCTCCTGCGTCAGGCGGTCAGATGGTTTGTTTACAGCAGCATAATATACAATTGCAGGGTTTCTGCAGCTTTCGTTGTCAAATTTAAGACTTTTTAAGACCCTTTGAGACCAATAAAAATAATATTTTACTTCCTTAGAGGGTTAAGATTTTTTCTAATGGCCTTGTATTGTCATGAGGAATTGTGCAATTGGTTTAATTTATTTTTCTACTTATTTCCAAGTGTATCTCTTTGCAATAAAAAAACCTTAATAAAAAAATGAAGTTTTCTTGAGATGTTTTGTTGGTCATCGAATGGATGCCGGCCCAAATTAAGTAGCTTTACTTGGACAAAGCAAAATTAAAACCTATTTAAAACGATTGAAGACCTACAACACAATATGCAAATGAACTTAAGACTTTTTTTAGGCCTAACATTTAGGTTTTGAAATTTAAGACATTTTAAGACTTTTTTTAAACCCAGCGGACACACTGAATTGTCCTACTGCCTGTAGTAAACACACACCATGATCTGATGTGGAAGTCATAGGCAAACAAAGGTTGTTTTTACATTTATTTGGTGCACAAAATTGTTTTTGGAGCTTCACGTGATTACAGTTACAGTCACTGAATGTGACAATGTTTTTGGTTCCTTTTCTAGACTCTGAGCATCTTGAGACCATTGCTGGCTATATGGAGGATAAGAGAGCTCCCGGATTTCATCTAAAAGATATTAATTTGCATGCTGATGATGAACAAAGGTCTAAAGGGATTGAAACCACCAACGCTATCTCACAGCAATTCGTAACTTTTTGATTTAGTGGCTAATTCAAGATTTTTCACGTAGCTGATGATTGATAATAAAGCGTATTTGGCATGTTGTCCTGGAAAAGAGCCCTGAGCTCAGAAAATCCTTGAGCCCGGGGCTTCCTCCCATTTGAAGGATGAGAGGAGAATTTGAGTTCAGGTTGGTCTCGAGAACTCCCCTACTTGTGAACTGCTGAGATATATCTGACTAAAAATTGCCTTAGGATGCTATTTTTAAGTAGTCAATTTATTTCTGGTGTATTTGGAAGGTGGGAGGAAACCGGAGAAGCCGGGCCGAACCAGCTGCGTTCTTGCTGTGAGGCAACAGTGCTACCCACTGGGCTGCCGTGCCGCCCTATCAGAGAAGGGGAGGAGCAGGGGTGGAAGGGGGGATTCTTCAAAACGAAGATGACTGGAGTAGAAAGCTCTGGTAGTTTATAGTGGGTCAGTATTCATCTGATTGGTGCAAATATACGAAGCTAATGAGGTACCAGCTGTGTTCAATCATAAACATGTGATCCTCTTGAAATTAGTTTATAAATAAACCAGACTTTGTATGAATTCGAATCTCATCAATCTCATTCGTATAATTTAGTACGATTTGCTTATCCCCCGATGACGGTTGGGTTTAGGGGTGGGGTGTGGTGCCACACTTTCCTTTTTAAAATTGTACATTTTTGTACAACTTTAACTAATTCCTACGAATTAGCCACTAAACTGACGAAACATAAAGTAGTTATGTTTTCTCGTGAGATCAGGCTGAAACGATATGATGGTGAGTAATTAATAACACCTAATTCTGAAATAGCAAAAATATCTTCTTATATTTCAAAACCTCAATCTCAAAATAAGCAACTAAAGTATTTTTTATTTTTATTGTGGAGGGGTTCAATTTTAACAACTGATTTTTCCATCACTGTCATCGTCTAATATTTGCAATAACCTTTTAGCTCATATTCGTGATGTCAACCGCACTATCAAGTCTATTGTTTCTAATATCTACTGAATGAGTATTTATTTTATTTATGCAAACCCAATGTAGGGGTTTTGAATGACAAAACGTGTACGAATCATTTTGTTGGTCACAGATCGTACACTTAATGCTGAGTTACACACTATCGATTTGTGGACAGTGGTTGTCAAACTCTGGTACGTGTACCATGAGTGGTACGCAGGCTTCCTTCTAGTTTTATACGATGAGAAATCGCTGAATAATTAAAGTAAAAAAATGAACACACTTTTAATTCTGAAACGGTTATTCGGGGCGTATCCTGTATTTTTATGTCCCAATGTTAACAGGTAAGGTTTAAGGACTTTTCTAACACACAAAGCCTACTCTAACGCAAAGTAGCCAGATCTAATTTCTAATTTAAATATGTAAATCCAAATTATATATGTACGATATAAGTTGATGTTTAGATTTCAAAAATAAACAAATAAGTCATATACACATGCAACATCTATTTTAAAAGTTATCAAAAAGAGTTTATATGTGTATATGATGATATACTGTATAGCCTATGAGGAACATTTCCAGGTTTTGATTAATTGACTACATGTTAATACTTTACATTAATTACAGCAGTGTTCTTTTACTTTTTAAGAAGTGTCATTTTTAATGAACTTTTAGAAGCATTTTAATTTAACTTTTTTTTTTTTTACCTATAAACACAGTGCAGTGTTAATGTTTAAACTATTTATAATGTTTAAAGTGGCTCACAATAAAAAATACTCATAATAATAGGAATTAATCTGCCTTGTTTTTGAACTATGCAGAGCTGTTGCTGCTTAATTAGGCCTGATACGCTACTGTATTTTAATACTGGTCATCATGGTAGTACTTGGAAAGACATTTATTTTTTTCTGAGGTGGTACTTGGTGAAAAAAGTTTGAGAACCACTATGTTAGGACAACATGAAGGAATTAAGTCAGCTTATTTAATTTTACAAGTCTAAGTGGATTGAACATGAAACAATTAAGTTGTTCCAAAAACTACTTAAGAGTTGTGTTGTTTCAGCTCATTTTAGTTTGAACAAACAGCAAACGTAATATTTTAAGTGTATCTCAGATCTAATTTATGGCCTACTGTTTGGCCATTGTGGTCAGATCAGCCTAAACTGTACATTGAAAACATTTATTTGTCATTTCATTTACAAACAAATCTGTGCACAATGTAATGGAGCAGCAAGAATGTCATAAATATTAAACATGTAAGCACCCAAATAATGGCCCTGGAATGAGCAAGAACTTATGGCAACAAAAAAATTGGCCTCAAATGAAACGGTTGCAGATGCTCAGACTTGTCAACATATCAAAATCTGCTATCATAAATCAGTTGTCTAAATCTGAACTCCTCAAATTCCATCCAGATTAACATTCACTCTACAGCTTCCATACTTTTTTTTCTGTCAACAACTGGCTCATTTATGCCTATTTATATTCCTCCCGGGTCAATTTCAGAAGCATTCTCCGAACAACAAGTCAAAGTGAGAGTTGGATTGAATTCAAAAACAGAAGCAGAATGCTGGGAAACAGTAGCACTTTCTCTTTTTTTCGTACTACAGACAAAAACCAGCTGGTTCTCTGTATCTTTGCGAAAGCAGTTTCATTCAATACCATCAAAGACAAGACACAACACAACTTTGATCAAGGTAGAATAACTTCAAAGAGAAAACAGACATTATAAAGCATTATAAAACATGAAAAAGAAAGTCAACTGAGTGAGATGAATGCTATGATAGGCGGTTTGTTTTCATGCTGTCTGCAAAATATCACAAGTATCTTGTGTTTTTGTGTGCTGTTTAGTATGATGACGGAAGAATTTTATAGTAAATGTCAAGCGAATGTAGACGTGATCCAACGGGAAAAGTCTAGACCAGGTGGTAATGAGGAAAATACATCCTTGTTCTTGTTCCCACATCAGATCTCTGAACCAAGGATAAGGCCTAAATCGGAAGAGCGCATGCAAAACACTGACAAATTCAGCCCATCGATGCAAACTAAAGGAGATAATGTTAAGCTGTGTAAATACAGACACAGACATTCAGTCATTCAGTTATGATGCATTTCTGTTTTTTTACTAAAGGACACTTAGTTTGGGAATCTCTTTACAATTCCTATATTTAAAGAAGGCAGAAAATATAAATCTATTTTAAAATGAATTACAGTTAACCATTTATGTATAACATTTTTAACCCTTGTGCACTGTTCAAATTTACCACCTTTTTGTTATGTTAGGGATGAAAACATCCACTGAATTTAAACAGCTACAAACAGCAAAATTAGGGAGAAACAATTCAATTTATCCTTATTTGTATAGCGCTTTACGATGTAGATTGTGCATAGAAGCTTCACATAAAAGATTATAGTAAATTGAAACTGTGTCAGTCCAGTTTTAAGAGTTGAAGTTCAGTTTAGTTCAGTGTGGTTTAAATTTCACTGCTGAAAGTCCAAACACAGAAGAGCAAATCCATCAATGCCAGCAAGCCGAGAGGGGTCTGGATGCAGACCTGGTGCAGTGCAATCTGAGCTGCATCTAATGCTTTTTAATAGGCTCACCTAACCCCACCCCTAACCCTACCCGTCGCAGTGATGTCACTCGCTTCATTTGAGTGCATTGTGTCTGACATTGCATCGCTGAGTGATGCAGTCTCAGCTTGCATCATAAAGGCTGCATCCAGATACTATTGAGCAAGCCAGTGGCGATAGTAGTGAGGTACAAAACTTAACCAACTGACGGAAATGAAGGAAAGAAAAAACCTTGAGAGAATCAGGCGCAGAAGAGTGGAGAACGCTGGACGTCCATCGTGGAGAACTGCAGGT
This sequence comes from Danio rerio, assembly GCF_052040795.2. Taxonomy (NCBI): domain Eukaryota; kingdom Metazoa; phylum Chordata; class Actinopteri; order Cypriniformes; family Danionidae; genus Danio; species Danio rerio. The sequence continues at coordinate 42,237,732 of NC_141038.1, read as the reverse complement.
GCGAGTAGCATGTACGTATATGTGATTATTCATGTTTTTTTTATCTTTAATAAATTTGCAATAATTAAAAAAAACTCATTTTTCTCATTGTCATCATGAGGTATTGTGCGTGAAATCTTAAGGAAATAAATTTTTTTAATCCATTTTGGAAAAAGGCTGTAACTTAAAAAAAAAAAAAGTGAAGTGCTATGAATACACTGCATGTAAACGTCTTTTTGCAGTATTTGCACAGTTTGTGTTTTGTCTGGTGCAGGTAAAGCGAGTTGCGGGTGTAAACACAGCGCCCCCTCTGTTCAAAAAAATGTATCGCGAGTGATTCAACATTTCTACCAGTTTGAATCGTCACGTTTGAATCGATTTTCAGTCGGCTCACTGTGAATTTGTCACCTTAGAAATATAAGGTTCTATCTGATATTTTTGTCAAAATTTAGTTATTGACATATTCTTATTAATTGACAACTTATTTACATCATGGGATGTTTTTTATAAACTGTTAAGACTCTTTATTTAAAAAACAAATGTTCCACACATACTGTTTGCTATGTGGAATGCAAAAACTTCAAAAGCTCAATATCATAAAATTATTCAAAACACAGATAGAATCTTATAATTCCAAGGTGACGAACTATTACATCCCTAGTTCCATGCTATTCACATGTGTTCTAAGAAAATGCAGGATATTTCTTAATTTCTTTGCATCTATAAGAAAATGCAGCATGTTTTTCTTATTTATTTGCTTTGTGAGGATCTGCAACACGCTGTCAAACTGATGAGGGTCTTAATTTCCTGGTGTTTGTTTGTAATTGCATGTATTTTCTTTAATTCATGTATGTTAAGATCTCTCAGCCACTGTATATAGTCCATAAATGGCAAACAACATCATTAAAAGAAAATGGCACTCATGTAAATTACGTTTTTAATTTTCCATAAAATGGAATGATTTTCACAACTAATACACTACGTCATCTTGGAATTATAAGGTTCTATATGCGATCTGAATGATTTTGAGATATTGAGCTTCATATTTTTGCATTCCATATAGCAAACAGTAGGGGTGTCAAAATTAATTGTTTCTTCGGTGCACCGTGATGCAGATGGGGACAATTCGATTCAGTAATAGATCATAACCGGTTATTACATACTGACGTCATTTATCTCCTATGAGCAACCTCCCAGTAGAATACTATGGTGAAGGAAGCGAGGGCGACTAAATGAAACGCTTTTACCACTTTAAAGGTAGATAATTATGCACAATTTAACTGCTTGTGAGTTTGCTGGAAAGTCTTTTGTTGACACTGAAGAAGGCACAGCACACAAGCCGCTATTTCACTACTGCCTCTCTCTCTCTCTCTCTCTCTCTCTCTCACACACTTTGGACATTTGACCTGCTGGCCTGTTTGTGAGGTAACTTTTCCTAAATAAAATCAGTACTTGTGGATCCAGACACGAGCGTGCCTGTGGTGCAAGTTTTCTCCACAGTCTATTATGGATTACCTGTGATAACCGCGTATTATGCACATATAGACTAACCGCGGCTGTTCTTCCACGCGTGACTCATCGGTGAACATTGCTTTCATTTCTTAAGCCAACAGCAGCCATTCTGTTGAGCAGGTGAAGTCAATGACGAATCATAGGGGCGTATGACCTCGCTTTACAGCACTCAAAAAGTAAGAAGGATAATGTTTACATTACTTTATTTGCTATAAATGCTCATGCTGTCCTCTGTGCATGTATTGGAGTTCTGTTTGAAACATTCAAAAATAATGTTTTTATTAAGCAGGTTAAATTAAGTGAAGTTTATTCATAAACTAATTTCGAGAGGATCACGTGCTTATGATTTATCATGGCCGGTTTCGCATTTGCTAATCACTATCTTTCAATCATGTGAGCCCTAAGCTACTATAAATATCCACAGTTTTCAGCTCATTTTATCTTCATTTGGAAGAAACCCCCCTCCTCCCCTATTCTCCTCCTTTACCTCTGATTGGGCGGCACGGCGGCCCAGTGGTTAGCACTGCGAGCCCCACAGCAAGAACACTGCCAGCCCTGGTCCCTTAGCGCTGGTGGGTGTTTCTGTGAGGAGTTTGTGTGTTCTACCCGTGTCTGCGTGGGTTTTCCCCGGGTTCTCCGGTTTCCTCCCACCATCCAAAGACATTCAACACGTATAACAATCAAGCATTTGTCTAACCCCTCTGTTCCCTTTGCTACCGCAGTCGGGGAGTTCTGAGATCCACCGAGCTCAGGCTCCCCTCTCTCTCTGCCAACGGGAGGAAGCCCCAGGCTCGAGTATTCCTTGAGCTCGGGGCTCTCTCCCAGGACAGCATGCCAAAAAAGCTTTTATAAATCATCAGCTAAGTGTGAACTCGTGAAAGATACAGTTCATATATCTTACTGCTTGTATGAAAATGACAAAATTGTATTACAAATAATATATAAATCTATTTATAGATTTCAATTTAAAAAACTCATGTTGTGAAGATAAAATATAATTATGTATAAAAAGCATTTTCAATGCACTGTGATATCGAATTGAACTGAATCGATGGCATGATAATGGTAACCGAACCAAACTGTGAGACCAGTGTAATTTCACACCCCTAGCAAACAGTATGTGTTTTTTAATAAGTCTTAAAAATGTAAACAACTTATAAAAAAAAATAAATAAAAAAAAAACATTCCATAATGTAAATAAGTTGTCAATTTTGACAAAAACATCAGATAGAACCTTATATTTCTTAGGTGACGACTAGTCACCACTCTTGGGAACTTTTTACTCATACTTTGAGTATTTTTTCCCACACTCTTTCCACCACTCCTAACTATTCATAGTGGGGAACATTTCTTTCTTTCTTTTTTAACATCAGCATTTCGGTAAATGGAAAGCAAGAATGCTCTGCTGAGTCAGATGAACTGGAAACCAACATAGTTGGGTTTTAAAAAGCAGAATCAGAAAGAAAAACATGTAATCTTGACTATAACAATGGCACTGCAGTCAGCTTGTTTCTCTGTTGGCAGATAAATGTTTTTGCACAGCATACAGTATAAACTCAACGCTCTTGAACTTCTAAACAAGACACTAATGAACATACAAAAAGCATATGAAGAGTTATTTCGGTAAGTTGTCTGCTGTTCAGATGTACTGAAACCATTTTGTTCCTTCAAATACCAAACAATATAAGCTATGGCAATTATAATTAATGTTAGGATTCATGTAGCAGCTTAACTGTGAGCTCCATTAAGATGCTGCCCAATTGCCGCCTGACACAGCATTTTCACATCTGCTGTCAGCACTGGTCTGCCTTTGAGAATATTCTATAAAGGACTGCAGCTGCTTTACTGAACACTTTGCAGAATTTGATTCTCCCAGCTTGTGTGGAGAGTACACAACATGTTAGGAAATGTAATAGTCAGCAAAGTTATATTCCTGTTCATTTGGAGAAATTTGCCTATTTACTGCTATTGGAATATGGTAGGGCCTCACAGCATGAAGGTCGCTGGTTTGAGCCCCAGCTGGGTCAGTTGGCATTTCAGTAAAGTTTGCATGTTCTTCCCGTGTTCACGTGGGTTTCCTCTGGGAGCTCCGGTTTCCCCCACAAGTCCAAAAACATGCGCTGTAAGTGTATTGGGTAAGCTAAATTGTCCTGTTGTGATTATTGCATAGTTGCTTTAGTAACACAACTAGTATAAATTACCAATGCTGTAATTTTCTACAATCAGAATATTATAAGCACATTATGATACAATACACCAGTTTACTCTAATAAAAACTAAAGTATACTACAGTATTTCTTAGTTCATTATAGCTCATACTACACTACCTGACAAAGTCTTGTCGCCTATCCAAGTTTTAGAAATGACAAATTACATCTTCTAGTTGATCATTTGGTATCAGAAGTGGCTAATATGAAAGACAAGGGCCTCTAGATTACACTTATTTTACCATTATAATATATGATCATGTCTTGATTTTTAATTAATTAATTAGGACAGTAAGGTCTGACTTTGCTTAGACAAAAGTATTGTTACTTAACAGAAATAATGTACAGTATAGAATATAAAGTCATGGTGCAGTGGAAAGAGTTAATATTGTGTATGACTCTCATGAGCTTGGAGGACTGCATCCATACATCGCTGCAATGACTCAAATAACTTTTTAATAAAGTTAGCTGGAATGGCAAAGAAAGCATTCTTGCAGGACTCCCAGAGTTCATCAAGATTTTTTGGATTCATCTTCAATGACTTCTCCATCTTACCCCAGACATGCTTAATAATGTTCTTGTCTGGTGACTGGGCTGGCCAATCCTGAAGAACCTTGACCTTCTTTGCTTTCGGGAACTTTAATGTGGATGCAGAAGTTTGAGAAGGAGCTGAAAAATTGGCCCTCTCCTGTGGTTTGTAATGTAATGGGTAGCACAAATTTCTTAATACTATACCTCTGCAGGTCTCTCGCACGCCCCCACACTGAATGTAACCCCAAATCAGGATTTTTCCTTCACCAAACTTGACTGATTTCTCTGAGAATCTTGGGTCCATATGGGTTCCAATAGGTATTCTGCAGTATTTTAGTAATAGGGTAGATACCCAGCAAGCATTTTTGCGTCTAAAATATGTCCAAATAGACTTCCAAACTATAGCTAAACGTTTCAGTAAAAATTTAACTGGCATCTAAAAACTCTAGTCCTAAATAATCTAGTCCTAATAACCTAGTCGTGATGATAACCTAAACAATCTAGTCCTGAGTATCGCCAGAATGGCCACACATAAGTTAATAACAACATTTGGTATAGCCAAAAAGGTATAACCTCACTTTCCAAATGCTGCAAACTTTCAAAGCATCTCATTCATCATGTTGTATCTTTCAGGAAATCTCATTCATTGTGTTGTCAATGCCATGTGACATACCAGTGACTTGTAATGGAGGCCAGGCAGTGAAGTGCTATGCAGGTAAACCTCACTCCTCTGACTTCTAAAGGTACTTTTTGTTTCAATGACAAACAAAGGTCTTCAGGGATTGGAATGACACAAGGGCAAGAATTTAAATTTTTGGGTGAACCAACCCTTTAACACTAAAGGAATAATAGAAGACCCAAGTAGTACAACAAAAAACGGACTTCACAGTAAAATTATTTTATTAAGAAAGAAGTTAATAAATAAAACAATGCAAAAATATAATGTTTTGTTGATTGTTGGGAATTGCCTAAATAGTAATAATTTGTTCTTTAGAAGTAAATAAATAAATTTACAGCGTAAACTGAGTCACTTACAAGTGGGCAGAGTATCACAGAAATCGCTTGGAACCAAAACAAGCTAGCACCTTGAAAACAAATCGATTTCCAGGATGAAACAGGAGACATCCGAAAAGGCGGGAAACCACTAAAGCACAGCAAAAGGTGGTCCAACAAAAAAAGATCTGTCATTACAAAATATATCGTCTCTTAGAATGTTTTCAGACACAACTGCGTTCGCTCAAGCGTCTTGTTTTCAGACTGAAAGAAACATTACAAACAAACTGGTTTCATATCGTTTTTTCACAAAATAAACTGTAAATACTATCTAAACTAGCCGGATGTACACAGAAACGAGTGATAAAGGTAATTATGAAATAAAAAAGCACCATGTTAGATATGCAAAGGATTCAATCTTCCGTCTTTCTCTCTCCTGAAGGCCATGTGAATAGTGTACAATCAACATGAATGACTGTTTGCTGTAATTACAGGCGTGGGGAAAAAACAGTGTGCAAAAAGACCGGTTTCTCGATAAGAACTGTTTTGACTTCGCCATATGACAGAATACAGAGATCAGGTGTTGTTGTGTGTGTCAATGTGAAATTGAGCAAGAGCATTCTAAAATCATCAGCGTACTAAGAGGAAGGTTAGACCAGCTAAACCCACTCCTGCTGCTGCAAACAGTGCTGTTTTCATGGAGGATTCCTGGTTCAGTTGTCTTGCGTTGTGGAAAAACCTGCAAAAACCCTCCTACAAAAAAAGAAACAAAAAAAAAAATGATTAGATTCACACCTTTCCATGTACGTAAGCTACATTTAGCCCAGTCATTCACACCTCATTAGTCAAAGTGACTAAAATCATAACAATGACAGAAATATTACACAACAGCCCACTTAAGACTTCTTTTTAAGGCCAAATTGTGAGATCATGTTAACAGATTTGAACAGTTTACTTGGAACAGGGCTGTGGCCCTCCAGGAACCGTTTAGTTCCAACCCTGTTTCAACACACTTACCTGCAGGTTTAAAATAAGCCAGAAGGACTCAATTAGTTTGATCAAGTGTGTTTGATTAGGGTTAAACTTAAAATACTCGGTTAAAAAGAATGATCTACTAATCGCCTACTACTCAGTCGGTGCTGCATTTGAATTTAAACAAACTACTCAGCCGTGGATGAAGTACTTTCTATACAGTATGAATGCGAGCTGTATGAATGGAACTCTAACGTACTACATCTGACATTTGGTCATAATCATGTGACCTACCCGCGTCAGTTGCGTTACTTCACTTCCATTCATGAATTCTAGCGTAGCATCTATCAGATGCGCACTTCAGAATCGTGCCGGAAGTAGTAGGTCATCAAGGTATTTCTCACATATTGTTTTTTGTAATTTTATGAATTCGGACATACTACTCGACTCGCAAACTGATTGAAGCGTACCATATAGTATGGAAAGGATTTCAGATGCAGCTTACAATTCGTTCGCAATCAGCCATCACTGGCAGATGGCACTCTAGGCTAGTTTTTAACCATACACTAATTCAGTTTGCAAAGGATGCGGCACCATCAGATGGTAAAAACCAAGCTCAGAATCAATTCATTGCGATGCTTTCTGAAATATTTGAATCGATTTCTTGAAAGATATTTTTTTGTCGAAAATGGATTTTTTGTGTAATAAGACTCATTTAAATACATTTTATGACCTCCTAGAGCAGGGGTGTCAAACTCAATTCCTGGAGGGCCGAAGCCCTGCACAGTTTAGTTCCAACCCTGCTCCAACACACTTACCTGTAGGTTTCAAACAAGCCTGAAGAACTCAATTAGTTTGATCAGGTGCGTTTAATTAGGGTTGGAACTAAACTGTGCAGAGCTGCGGCCCTTTTGGAACTGAGTTTGACACCTGTGTCCTAGAGTGTTTGTCCGAGATGCTGGTTCAAATCTAGCCAACAAACTGTTGTGATATAAATTGAAAAAAATTGCGTTTAACTAGTTTGAAGCGGTAAGCAACTTTGGCTACGTCCACACAAATCTGGATAAATAAAAAATAAATAAAAATAATAATAATAATAATAATAATAATAAATATATATATATATATATATATATATATATATATATATATATATATATATATATATATATATATATATATATATATATATATATATATAGTATAAATAAAATAAAAATAGTAAATATTCTTTGTCCTTTGAAGAGCGGCAATATGGAGCAAGGACAAACTGACATTAATCTTTAGTAAAGCCATCAAAATGGAAAAAATCTGCTTTACAATGTTATCCACCATGTTAACTGAATTAATCTGATCACATGAATAAAATGCGAAATCACTTTCGAAAGCCTCCATGTCTACACTATTGTTTTCAATTCTGTCTGTCATCCACTTTAAAATGACCGAAAAGATGCTTATACCTGCATCATATCCAGGGCTTATTTCGTGCTGGAACATGCCTGATCAGGCACCTCTGGAATCTGATCCGGCACCTCATTTTACTGATTCCCCTCCTCAGCCTCCCTCCTCCACCATCTGCTGTTCACTTTTATTTTCTTCCGCGACTCCCCAACCCTCTTCACTTTCATCCGCAACAACCCCCCCCCCCCTCCTCTCCACGGTGCGCGACACCTCTACATCCTTGGGTAACATGCCGGATCAGTTACCCTGATCAGTTCCGGGACCTCGCGATTCACAAATCAAGCACTGGTCATATCTACCTGTCATTTAATTATTTTCCATCTCTTTGAAACGGCGCAGTAAAATGACGCAACTATCATCTGCTTCCACCCCCGAACAGCCTAAGAGAGGCAGAGGCGATATGGAGAATGGACAAACTGACATTAGTCTTTAATAAAACTGTCAGAGCGGACAGAATCTAAAACATCCGTTTTACAATATCGTTCACCATGAATTGATTACATGACTGCATCACATGAAATGTGTTACCGCTTTCAAAAGCCTCCATGTCCACACTATTGTTTTCAATTGTCATCCACACTAAAAAAGCTTTTCGCAAGATGCTTTTACCTGCATCATGTCCGCCTGCCGTTTATTTGCTTTGAAATGTAGCAGTAAAATGTCACAACGATCATCTGCTTCCACCGCTGAACAGCAGCCTTATTAAATATTCCGTATCCTCTAAAGAGAGGCAATACGGAGAATGTACAAATTGATATTAATCTTTAGTAAAGCTGTAAAAACGGACAACATGCAAAACATCTGCTTTACAATTTTACATCCACCATCTTAACTGAAATAGTCACTTGACTATAACGCATAATCGCTTTCAAAAGCCTTTGTTTTCATGGTCCACACTGCAAACAAAAGCAGTTTTATCCACTATTGACTGTTTTCAAAAAGATGCGTTTTCTTTTCATAAAAACGCAGTCTCAGTGTGGATGAAAGGCCAAAACGGAGAGGAAAAACATGTATTTTTAACAACAAAATCTCATGGTCAACTTGTAACTTTTTTTGTTTGTTTTAGCAGCTAATTAGTATGAATTTGTCCGATCTTATTTGTACAATATAGTACAAGATGGTTGGGTTTGTAGGTGGGATTGGGTGCCACACTTCCTTTTTAAAATCGTAAAAATTAGCCACTAAATTGACAATACGTAATATAGTTACGTTTCTTCACTTGTTTATTAACAAAAACATGGACTTAAGCAAAACGTTCTGATCAAGTTCTGATTCTGAATTTAAACTAATGATATACTGCTGCAATGGCATTTCAAACTTATTTGCACACCTAAGTGACGAACAAAGAAGTCTTCACTCTGTGCTTTACATTTTATGGAGTCAACTGAAATGACATGGTTAAATGTAGATATACGTTGATGCTTTTCACAAAGCTGCAGGCAAATGCACAGACGGGTCTAACTGCTGTTTGTAACTGCCTGAGGAGCAAAACAAACAGCAGAAGGCTGGAGGAGCTGAACAGAGCAGCTGCCTTCAGAGAGACACCTGCTGTACTGGTCAGAGAGAGTCCAGGTGCACCAGCCCACAATCATATGCTGCACAAACTCTGACTGAAGCGTAGAGATCAGCCGTCTGCTAAACACAATAGACTAAATGGCTAAGTGGCCTTCAGCTCTGCTTTCAACAGCTGCCAAATAAAAGAGAAAGAGGAAAAAAAATGGGGAAGAGAGATAGAAAAGACCGAAGCGAGCCTCTCAAACTCTTTACTACTTTATGCAAATATATGCCACCATTTGCCTTAATGACTGACAGGATGTTTTATTTTCAGACTTCACTATGATGAAGAAATGATGTTAAAAAAAATAAAAGAGATTTAGTCAGACATGCAACTAACTGGTTTCTAGAGCTGGTTCATCAATTATGTCATTGTTTCCGTTGCCCTCGTGATTTTCTAAAATCCTTGAGACTTTTCATAGTGGAAGACAAATGGAGAAGTCAAATTATTATGGTTTAAGTAAGATACATTCCAAGTCTGCTAATGTCTGATAATAGCGTATAATAATAGGAAGAGAATGAAAATTGTCAATAACTGAAATCTTCCTTTCTGCCAAAGCTCAAAATCTCATTCAAATATGGCATGTCTGATGCCAAACATTATTACTTAGTTACTCCCAGGGTCTTTATATTGAAGTTGATGTTTAGCCGCACCATGGTGTTGGCGTTTCATAACATCTAATTTTGACGAGGTGGGTCATTAGATTTGAATCCATTTAGCAGATCTCTGGGTCAGATGGGAGCACACTTAGCTTAGTGTAAGGCTGGGTGATAAAAATCGGTATTGATATTTAATGACCAAACACCATTGTCAATAATAATAAAAAAATGTAAAAAAAAAAAAAAAAAAAAAGATCAGTATGAACAGCTATAGTTTTATTAAAATGTGGCTGCTGAGTGTGCGCCTTAGAAGGAATACCAGTAAGCTTAGTGTGTAAATTTGTCATTTTCAATGACGCGCGCATTTTCCATGTTCACCTAGTTCAAAATGCTAGGTGACATGGCCATCTGCTTGCACAGAGAGCATGTCATACGACCATGGAAACAAGCTCCACCACCGCTCAATCATAAACACAACAAATATAGTATGATTTGTAGGATGTATTCAACACACAAACCAGCCTCTCACATTTGGAGAATTGTAGTTATTAATAGTCCTCCATTTATAATAGATCTATTTCAGTATTAGCAGCTGGTACATGCTTTCACGATCACCTTCACTTGAGGTTTGAGCAACAAAGAACGGACCCCTGTTGCTATGACAACTACTACTCCTGGATGACTTCCTATAGTTTTAAAGTATCCTGGATTGTGTCAAATCGTCAATAACAAAATCAAGCCAATTTTAGTAATCCACATTTAAAGAACGGAGCCCTGTTGCTATGACAACAACTACTCCTGAATGAGTATTAATAGTTTTAAAGTATCCTGGATCAGGTCAAATCATCAATAACAAAGACGTATCCTGTGGTCCGTTCTTCGTACGTGGATTACTCAGTTAGCTGGATTTGGATGTTGACACGATCCAGCATCGTTTTATTCTTCAAAGCTGATCCGAGAGTTGTTGTCATAGCAACAGTTCTGGTAGATCAAACCTGCTCGGCAGCAGGCTCAATTCATATAAACAGCATTAGATCGGCTCAGTTCATGCAAAGAAAATACTGAAAGTATGTACCAAATGCTGATATTTTCTTACAGTATTAGTTATATACATTTGGGCAAATAGTAACTTTTTTTAACTATATATATATATATATATATATATATATATATATATATATATATATATATATATATATATATATATATATATATATATATATATATATATATATACACACACACACACACACAAAGTAAAAAAAATGAATATATATATAAATATATATATATATTTATATTAATACAACTTGCAATCGGCACTCCGAAATGAAAAGTACAAAGACTGCCACCTGGTGGTGCAAAGAGAAAACTTATTGATATGAACTTTTTAGATCGCTTTAGAACAATTTGTGTATAATAGAAATGCACAATGTGGCTTTTTTTTTTAAAAGCAATAATACATTTATGCTGACATGAACATGTTTTGACAGTTAATATGACGGTGACTTGATGCTTCACAAAAGTTGCAGACACCTTCACCAATATCAAAATGCTTTTGTAAACATCCAGTTATTCTTTACACCGATTAAAAAAACGGCTACTATAATAAAGAAAATATTTTCTTAATGTAGAACTAAATACATGATGAATAGTCTTGACACATGAAAGTGTAAAGCCTGCAGCTCACAACAAATGTGGAAGGTTATTGCGTGTCATATTTAACAAGCAGTTTAATGCTAATTTGATGTAATTTTGCTCACATGGATAATTGAATATTAATCAGATGATGTCATTACGTTGATGTGCCGTCAGCCAATCGTTGCATTGCTGATCATGATTTCGAGGATCGATGGATCAGTCCTTCACAACACGCGCAGCGATCTCAGATCAGTTTATCCAGACATTCTAATCTGATTCGCGAACTTCTTTGAGGAACCAAATTAGCAAGAGAACAGTTATCAAGATTAAAAGATCCAGGATCTGCCAAATCATCTTAGATCATTTAAGCGAGGTACGAAGAACGGACCCCTGGATCGTGTCAAATCATCAATAACCAAATCCAGCTAATTGAGTAATACACGTACGAAGAACGAATCCCTGTTCCTATGAGAACTACTCCTGGATGAGTTTCGATAGTTTTAAAGAATCCTGGATCGTGTCAAATCGTCAATAACCAAATCGTCTCCTGGATTGTGCTAAATTGTCAATAACCAAATACAGCTAATTGAGTAATTGAAGAACTGTTCCTATGACTACTACACGCGGATAAGTTTTGATAGCTTTAAAAGAATCATGGGTCATGTCAAATCGTCAATAACTAAATCTAGCTAATCAAGAAATCAGTGTATGAAGAACGGACCTGTTTCTATGACAACTACACCTGGATGATTTCCAATAGTTTTAAAGTGTCCTGGATCGTGTCAAATTGTCAATAACCAAATCCAGCTAATTGAGTATAACATGTATGAAGAATGAACCCGTTGCTATAGCAACAACTACTCCTAGATAAGTTTCGATAGTTTTGAAGTATCCTGGATAGTGTAAAATCGTCAATAACCAAATCCAGCTAATTGAGTATAACATGTATGAAGAATGAACCCGTTGCTATAGCAACAACTACTCCTAGATAAGTTTCAATAGTTTTGAAGTATCCTGGATAGTGTAAAATCGTCAATAACCAAATTGTATCCTGCATAGTGTCAAATCATCAATAACCAAATCTAACTAATTGAGTAATGCACATACCAAAAACTGACCCCTGTTGCTATTACAACAACTACTCCTGGATGAGTTTTGATAATTTGAAACTATCCTGCATCATGTCAAACAGTCAATAATTAAATCCAGCAAACTTAATAATCCACATGCGACAAACGAACCCCTGGCCAAAGTTCTCTGGGAAAACATTTGCATTAAACTCCATTGGCTAATATCAGCCTGCATAGATAAACAACCTCTCCTGAGGTTATTTAGAGCTGGAACAAGTACCGCTTTCATAGGTCAGTGCCTGGGAGTCTGAAGCACTGGACGCCTACACAAATAGGTCCTTGGTGAGACATTTGAGAGCCTGTTTAAAAGGCTTTTAAAGAGCAGTTCTGCTTCCCCACAAGCATTCCCAAGATTCTTTGGCCTGAATCACTCTCTAATTGACAAAAACAGGCCAGCCACAAGAAGGTATATGCTGCTTTACTCCCCCCACCACCCCCCAAAAAAACTACACTGGCATATCACTGCAGTATCTACCTTTCAATTACGATTTAAAATGTGCGCACTGAAGTGTACAGGTGTGAGAGACTGAGGCATCAAACAGTGCATATAAAAGGCTTGGCTTCTGAAAGCATGCATGAAAGATCAAATATGATTCGCTTTAAACGCCCACGCAGTTTCACATCAAGTAAAACCAGTGTGGAAAAACCCCTCAATAAAAGCCTGATGATTATACAGGTCAAGTCTCTACTGCGCATAAAGACAATGGCTTTAAGAACCATCATTTTACACGCTTAACTCTCAAGCATACTTGGAATTGCAGGCCTTAATCGAACCCATTTGGACACATTTGAGCACAAGTGTGATCCTAATTTATTTAATTATTTTGTAAATGTCATTTAAATGTCTTTGATAAAATAAAATCTATTATTTTTTTCAGATTTTGAATTTATATATATATACACACACACACACACACACACACCTTTTTATATAAAATCTGCATATTTATGATTGATATAATATTTATTTTCCATCATTTAAAAAAAGCATTAAGCTTCCATTAAGTTTGTGTTTGTAAGTTTTTGAAAAGCTGAACATGTTGTATGGCTCAGACCTTAAATATTTGATGATTTTGCTTTGGGTTAAATGTTCAGCCTCAAACTACACTGCTAATGCTTACCCAGCCTCCGTTTTCCACCAGCCAGTCCTGTTTTTCTCCTCCTAGGTAGTCTGCTATAGTCTCGGCCAATCTCCGGGAACCCTCCGAATTCTCTCCCCTGGACAGTAGTTCACTGGCCAGCACTCCAGTGAATGTGAAGATAGAGACCACCCTTCCCCAGTTCATTTTCCCATCTCCCACCAGTTCTCTCATGACGCTCTGCAGACATTTGCTGGGATCTGCTCCGCAGGTGTCCAGGAACTCCTGGGAAAGGGATCGGAATTTGGTTCTGTGCTGCTGCTCCATTTCTTTGGCCAGGTACCTCATGGCCTCCGCCGACTCGCTGGGAGGCGTCTGTTGGATCCCACTGCAGAAGCTGATGTAGTCCTCCGCCAGCAACAGAGTCTGTTCCCTCAACCAACAGGACATTTTCTAAATGAATTCAAAATATGTTAGGGCCAAATATACTGATAATAAGTTTAGTAGTCAGTTTGACTTTTAGGGTTACGTTTTCTCTGTGCCAACCGCACTTTACAGTGCATGAACACGTAACAATGACATTTTCAGAACTCCCACACTGTGTGCACAAAACATATGCAAACATTTATATGAATCATAGGAAATCACAGGAAATTAGATACATTTGACTTAATTGTTGCCAGATCATGCTAAAATAAACTTAAAGTAATATGCATTATCTTGAAAATAAATACTGTCGACCTGCTTACTCCATTAAAGGGACAGTTTACTTAAAAATCTTTAATTTACGCATTTATTTACCTTCAAGTGGTTTCAAAGATTTATGAGCTTTTTTCTTTTGTTCTCTCAAACACAAAAGTTATTCTGCAAAAAGCTGTAAGATCCATAGGAAGAATAAATACCATAGAAAGTCTATTGTTACAGGTTTACAACATTTTTCAAAATATCTTCTTTTGTCTTTAATAGAAGAAACTCATAAAGGTTTGAAACAAGGGTTAGAAAACGATGACAATTTTCATTTTTGGGTGAACTATCCCTTAATCTTTATAAACTTGATAGCTATGTGCAAATCTTTTAAAGAAGCGTTGCTTATAACAAGAGGACATGGCAACATTTCAAGAAGCGCACTTAAAAAAAAATAATAAAAAAAAAGTTTCTTAGAATTAACCAACCACATTGGCCATGTGGACAGCGGTTTAGTTATATATAATGAGTCTTTGTCGATTCAGTTTAGCCTAAACAGCAGATTTCAAACATGCAAGACCTGTGGTTAGATATTGATCATCGCTATTCTGTTCCATACACACAAAATGTATTTCAGCAGATTCTCTCCAGTATTGAAGAGCAGGCTTCATTACTGTGTACAAAAAGCCTTGGTGTTTTTATTTATTTATTTATTTATTTATTTATTTATTTTTCATCCATTAGAAAGCGCGTTCTTGAAATGTCAACCACTTGTATGGATAATAGTGTAATGATTGACCTAAATGCAGTCCCATTAACTTATTAATTTAGAATTTTCACCTTAATTTATTAACATGTATTTATGGAACTAATATTAATTGATTTTATACATCTATTTGACACCATTTCAATAAAATAAACTGCAAATGAAGATAGACAAAGAATTAAACACATCTAAACATTCATTAAAATGTTTACATCTCTCCTTTAGCCAAAGTCATTTGTCTACTTGCCTTACGTGGTATGATGCAATTATCCCTTACAGAAATTACCATGGTAACCACAATTTCCATCAAATCATCATCATCATCATAGCATATATTATAAATGTAGACAAATCATAAGTATTCCCATGTACTACAAAACTAAATGTATCTTTCAGGGAAAGGAGATTTCAAATTGTATTTCTATATCATTACGATAAAACGTTCGTCTCACTTCTTCTAAAATTATATGGCATTTTAATTCGCATTTGTTTACATGCCAATGTAGAATTAACACAGAGCTGAACGCAGATCAGTCCATGTATAAGGGTCAATATCACCATAGAGTGCCTTTGACAGATGAAAATTTCTTAAAGACAGTGTTCAAGTTTTTTGTTAAACCACATGTTTATTCTTTTAAGAAGACTTTAAACTTCAACATTTGCTGGTTGGTCCAGCTCCTGGACCTTTAATAAAACAATTATAAGCAAAAACATTCGGACCAACTTACAAAATATGTCCACCCTGTCAGGGACAAATGGATACAGAAAGCAAATATTTTTGACAGTGTTATCATTCTAAAAAATACACCTTTGCAACATATTTCTGTCCCTTTTCTTATATATATATATTTTTATATTAGAAAGAACTTCAAAAACTTTGGAAATAACAAAAAACTATGTTCTGCTATCAGAGCTTTGCCCGAGTTACATACCATTTAAAGTAAAAAATAATATAGGAAACATATCTGACCAGAATTTATCCAAAACCAAATTATCCTTAAATGTTCCTAAAAGAACAAATGCTAAAGATTGTCATTTGTATAAAGACATTTTATTTTTTTCATTTAAAGTGCATATGACAGGGTGGACAATGACATATGACGGGGTGGACGGTAACATGACAGGGAGGACAACTGAAGGAAGAGAGACTGAAGTGCCAATAATAACACACTTAAACAGAGTCATAAAAGAACAGATGTATACTGTGCACTTTTGTCTTAACAAATTCCATATCCCTGGCTTCAAGAACATGCTCTGGGATGACGAACAGCTCAAACAATGTTTTAACGTTACAACATTTAAGTTTAACCATTAAAATCACGAAATACTAATATGTGTGATGGTTTTAAGTTTTATCTCCAGCTGGTGAATCTTCCTTTTTAGTTTTCTTGTTAATCTTCTCCAAATGTTTTGTCCTTGACGCTTTTGTCTGTGAAAACAAAAAACTTTTTTACACTCCCCCTAAAAGTTTTACTTCAAAACCAGTTAAGATAGTTAATATAAATCTCTAAAATGCACACTCAGTCTCTCTCCATATACACACACATACACAGACACACAGGGAAAATTTTGAGTGTCCTTATGTGTGTGTGTGTGTGTGTGTGTGTGAGAGAGAGAGAGTGTGTGAGCCTGCATGTGCACACGCTTCTGTGTTTGCGTGCGTATTAGAGAGAGACTCAGTCAAGAAATACTCTACATACAAGTAATATCTCAAAATACATTTAACCAGCTTAAGTATATCCCTAAATGTCTACTATAGATTCCAACCTGGATGGCCCTGGTTCATGCTGAGCTTCAGGAGAGATGGGTGGTGCATCTGACACAAGCAAAGCATTCCTCCTGGCCTTTGCTCTGGCTTGTCTTTTAACCTCCCTCCATCTCTTTCTCTTTTCTCTCCTCTCATGCTCACTTATTTCACTGACACTCTTCTACTTTCCAGTCTGCCTGTCTCTTTGCCACCTGGCTCTCTCTCCCTCAAGATACTGCTTTCTTCTGTCTGGATCTGCATCTCGACGCTCTCTGTAACGCCTTGCTATCTCAGCTCCATTAAGTCCCATACTTCTCAAAAAAAATGTAATTTTATTAGCACACAATAAATACAGTAAAATATGTTTTCACAATTAGTTATATTGTTTCTAAATTGTCATTAAATGTGATACGTAATCTTATGTTACCCATCTCAGCTGTTGATGTCCACCCTGTCATAACAGCCTTGATGACAGGGTGGACAATGACAGGGTGGACAATTTTAGCTAATCTGCTTTTATTAAGCACATGGTGAGACACTAGCAATCATAACAAGCTAACTTGAAGGTGACTTTGAAGTATTTTGACAAATATACCTAAACATTTGGCGAAAAAAATATTTACTTTTCAGATGTTCACGCCAACAGGGTGGACATGTTATGCATGACCACATCAAACCATGAACACATAATGATGATAAAAATGAAAAATAAGACGAAGTACTTACTCTTCTTGATGCTGTTGGTTTGATCTCATTTCAAATATGTCAACCTTGTGGTGATGATGTCACTGATTGCATCATATTAGTAATTAAAGGGCCAAGTGACCCATAATGACAGGGTGGACATTAAGTTCAGGGACGCATATGAAATTGAAGATATTTTTGTAAAAATACAAATAAAATGGCAAAAACCTTTTTTATTTGCTATAAACTAATGGCAACAATAAAGGAAAAGTGAAATTTGTTTGATTATGTGTTTTTTTATCATTATTAGGCTTGGTTGATGTCTGCTGTCCAGCATAAGGGACACAAGAGAAGGGCAGTGATGCATTAGAAGAAAGTGGAATAAAATAAAAAAAACAACTTGAATGCAGATATTATTGTACAAAAGTGTACTAAAGTACTTATACATTACTTGTATCCAACCAGAATAGTATTATTACACAAAATGGCCGAAATAACTCCATGATTGTGATGGGGACAACAAAGGGCACTTTATAGTGATATTGACCCATAAATAAACGATTCATAATAACGGCTGTTATATTAAGCGGCTGTTTCTATGGGTTCAGGCCTTGCGTTATTTTTAAAAGGACATTCGGAGTACATAGTGTCTAACGTAAACCTGTGGAAGTCTCATTTGCTGCTAGTTTTAACACATAGTTCCCTCTGGAAAAGCTTAATTTGATAAAACACACACCAGAGAAGAATGAAAGAAGGTTCACGCAATGCTGTGAAACACAAAGCCGGCTGCGCCATTGCGCACGCGAACACAAAGACGCGAAGCCACAATACGGGTTTAAAATCCTCGTATTCTTAATAATATTAAAGTGTGTTTGAAGGGTATTTCATAATGTGGTTTAGCGTTTTTCCTCTCCATAAAAGTAAAATAATAAATCAGCTTACCCTCCCAGCGATGTCAGACTGCGCTCTCCACGACAGTTGCGCAAACAGCGGTGAGATCTCATAGGAGACGATCTTCATTCACTCCGCCCTATTTGACGAACCTTTATCTACGCAAAGCACGCCTCTGCTCGTTAACCACGCCCTTGCGTCATGACGCCGCATCCCGTTCCTTTCAATATTTCTGACTGAGAATGGAATAATAAATAGATTCGGCATATTTTCCTAAATAAAACGTTTGATGTCTCTATAAAGGCAGATTTTACTGGGTATCTTTAATTCAATTAATGGACTGGAAAAAGCATGGATATTACTTCAGAAGTACGGGATTACCAACAAAACAAAAGAGGTTCATTTTAAGATCATTTATAAAACACACCCGTGAATTGTACTTTGGAAAAATATTTAGATGTTTTTAGTTCATGCTTCTTTTTATTAAAACTGATTCGCCTATAGTGTGAAAATAAAACATAAAAACCTTTGGAATAGCATATATATCTGTATACTGTACGTAATCAGGTAATACTTCCAGTCCTTTTTTAACTACAAGATATACTAATTTGTTCGTATATAATGTAACACTCATATGTCAGAGAATTATATTATTCACTTTTCAATATATTTTGTGTGGGAAACAAAATGCAGTCTTCCTTTCCATTTTTTAATTGAGATAAAAGCAGTAATTTAAAATCTTAGATTGGTTAAAAACAAGAGAAGTGACAGATATTTTGAATATTACTATTATTATTTTGATAGTATCACTGATGCACAAGTCTTTCCTCTGTAGTTGTTTATTTTATTTTATTTAGTTTCCTCTTCTTTTCCTTGTCATATTATTATTGTTTATATATTTATTAATATTTCATTGTTTTGTTAAGCTATTACTATCATTATTTTTATTAGACAGACAGACAGAGAGACAGACATACAGACAGACACAGACAGACAGACAGATAGATAAATAGATAGCCTAGATAGCCTAGATAGATAGATAGATAGATAGATAGATAGATAGATAGATAGATAGATAGATAGATAGATAGATAGATAGATAGATAGATAGATAGATAGATAGATAGATAGATAGATAGATAGATAGGAAAGGCATCTGCTGTGTAAAACATATGCTTGATAAGATGTTGGTTCATTCTGCTGTGGCAACCCCTGATGAATAAAGGGATTTAGCTAAAGTAAAATGAATGGATGAATAAATGATTGAGACCGATTTTCTGTTTCAGCTGTTAGTATTACAGTCAAATTTGTGTACATAAATATTATCTTCTCCTCTATTTATAAATCAAAATGGATTCCTAAATATCCCAGCCAGTCCTCATCGATTCAGTGGATTTCCTTTCTCATTAATGTAAACTTATGTATTTATTTTTACCCATTAACACTCACCTTTCACAATCACAGTGGTACCTTAAAAAGCACAAAGAACATGAAAGTGCACTCGTTTTATTGAATACAATGGTAACACTCAACAACTACAGTATATAGACAACGAGCAATGGTAAACAAGTGTATTTCATCAGGAAAATGTTAACAATACTGATGTGGACAAACTAAGCGATCAGATTATTGTGATCAATTGTTGATTTTGGAAACTATATCATCACTGACATGAAAAACAAACAAAATACTTTTCTATATTTTCATAATTCTAGTGCAAGCAAAACTTCATGATGATGTAGTTATGATATAATAATGCTAACATTTACTTTTCTAAATACATGTCTTTAAACTCTGATAAAAATATCTAAAAAGGTGTTTAATTAAAAAACTGTCTTGCTCTAAATAGTTTTCTTTATATTATAATTAGTAGCAGTGTTTATATTTTGGTGAGAAGCCAAGAAAGGGACATTTAATTGTGCTAAGATATTTTTAAAAAGTCTGTATCTCTAGATAAGATTCCCTACAGTCGCCCTGTGTGCTTTGATACTGAGAAGTGAAAGTATCTCCTCCAGCATGACTCCTCAAGCCCAGATCTGCAACAAAGAAATGAGACAATTGTTAAATCCAAATATAAACCAATATGCGGGCATAATTTACAAAAGAGGAACAGAGTAATTTCTTTCCATTACTATTATGAACTTTAGAAAGAAAAACAAGAATGGGGAATCTATGACCTATGTTGCGTAATTCCCCTGCTCTGAACGGACAGACAGACATGATGGTGTAAAACACCTACCAACCGCAGCCAGTCCCTTTATTGTTATTTATAAATAGTCCCTAATGCCAGTAAAGAAGAAAGAAATGTTTTGCTAACGTAAATCACTTCAACCCAAATCTCACCAAGAAACAAAACTTACTGTTTAATGAATTGTCAGAAATGACTAATTAATAAAGTTTATTCACATATGAAAATGTTTTTTTAAATGGAGGTTTGTCCCATACTCCACCCTTAACACTATGGGCCCTATCATACACCCGGCGCAGTGTGGCGCAACATGCGGCGCAATAGTCTTTTGGTAGTTTCAGCTTGGCGCAAGAGTCGTTTTGAGGCGTTGCGCTACGCTGTTTAAATAGCAAATGCATTAGCGCTCATATGTGCGCCCATAGGCGTTCTGGTCTAAAAAGGAAGGCGTTCTGAGGCGGACCGCTGGCGCGTTGCTATTTTGAGAAACTATAATATATTTTTTTATTAGACCAAAACAAACCCGGTCTAAACTCCGGCGCAGAGTTGCGCCTCGCTTACACATTGCTTAATATGCACAAGAGAGCAATAGCCAAATATCTTTACATATGAAAAAACTTAAATATTAAGGATATATATAGGATATAATAAGAATAGATATAGGATATACATATAAAGGATTAAAATATTACAAAACATATTATTTTCTTGCCTACATAAAAAATAAAAATAAAAATCACTGCTTTTTTAATGTCTTCTTCATCTCGGGAGGCTTTTTCAGTTCATTCATAACAATTTGCTTTTGTATTATGTTATTAGTATTAGCAGTATTATTTATTATATCCATATTTATATTTGTTTTATTAAAAACAAGCTTAGATTTGCCCACCTGTCAGGTTTTAGACCATATGGGGCACTGCATGTGTTTTAAGATATAACTCAGGTTTTTGAACACACTTCGTTATTATTTTTCATTTTATTCGTTTGCTGGAAATTAGAACTGAATTTTGAAATAATTTTGAAACAAATATTTGCGCTTAACAAACTTAATTAATTAATTATAAACTAATTGATGTCTGTGCGTAAAGGTTTCCCTATCCAAGAGCGAAAGTGAAAGTAGATCGATTATCTCTCATTCTCACGCAATAGATGCTCTGTTTAACAGTTTTCTGTTAAAAAAAACTGTTAACTGTTTGCTAGTGAAATCAATTGCATTAGGATCAATTGTTTTACCATGCGATATTCGTGCGGCACTGCGAAAAGGGGCGGAATTAAACATTTTAAAAGCGAGTGATTGCTCCATGTTTTAAATTTCTGTCTAGAGATGTCATGTTTTGATCCTCGATTGTTCTCACGCAGTCAAGTGATGCGATTTCGCAGGTTGCGAAACTTGACCGCATTTCCGGTCTGACGCATTTGCTTGTGCATGAATCGAAAAGTCCAGTGTGACCGCAGCTTTAATCTCTAATCATCTTGTTTAATCCCTGATTTTCACAGCACTGTGCAACAGAATTTTGTAAGCTCAAAATGTAGTGTGACCATGGCTTAACCCTAACTCTGATTGGGGGATGAGCAAATTGTACTTAAATGTACTACAAATGTACTAATGCGAATTTAAAAAAAGTTACTAATTACTGTGAGATTGAGTTGACTTTGACTCAAAGTGGACCCTCACCCGTAAAGTGTTATCCCATGAACCCGAGCAGAACGCGGTGCCGTCAGGAGACACTCTGACAGTGCTGACCCGATTTTCATGACCAAAGAGAATTGCCACTCTGGTACCTTTCAGGACATCCCAGACGTTAATGTTGTAATCATTATATCCAGCGAACAGCAATCGGCCTGTGGAAAATACAAAAGAATAGATCGTGTCATTTTATTTGGAACACTATTTTTATGAATCCATTCAACCAATTTCCTGATCTGGCAAGAGCACTTGTAGCCTTACCTGCCAACACTCTCGTTTTTCCCGATATTTCAGACTTATCTCCCGCCACCCTCCCATTTTGTTATTTCTCCAAGAAAACTCCCGTAATTTCAATACCCGGTTGTCAACAGTGTTATTCAGACACCTTACCCCCAAACATAACCCCCCTGGTCTCCTGGATTTTTTGGGACAAATGTTGGCAGTTATACTTGTAGCTTAGCTTAGCATAAATCATTGAATCAAATTAGACCATTAGCATCTATCTCAAATATTTGAAAAAGAGAATTTTGATCGTTTTCCTATGTAAAGCTCAACCCTTCTATAACTCATGTACTATGACAAACAGAAAATTTTAAAAGTTTCTATTTTTTAGTTCGATATTGTAAGAACTATTCGCATTTCGGTGATATAATTAGGGCGTAAGGATATTACACAGCACTTGCAAATAGTCCTCATCTAGGTAACAGCGCTGTGTAATAGTATTGTGCCTGCTTTCGTACACCAGAATGACCCGCCAACTTAGCCAGCATGTGTTTTACACAGTGGATACCCTTACAGCTGCAACCCTGTACTGAGAAACACCCATATGCTCCTACATTTACACTACACATACACTACGGCCAATTTAGTTTATTCAATTCACTTAGAGCGCATGTCTTTGGACTGTGGGGGAAACCGGAGAACCAGAAGGAAACCCACACGGACATGGGGAGAAAGTTCATAGTCATATTGACCAAAATGGTTTTACTTTTCATTTCCTTTTTAACCAAAACTATAAATTTTTCTGTCTGTCTTAGTAGATACATGGTGTAACCACAGATACATATTAATGAGAGAATCTAATGAGATGCTTTTTGAACGAGATTTTAAAACTGGCCTAATCCTATTCAATGATCTATGCTAAGCTAACAGTGCTTCCCCAAAATTTCCCAACTAGGAAACAAGCTCAATTTATTCTTAAAGCAGATTATTGAAGGACAATAGAGTGGATTAGTGTCCTCCACCTTTTTAAAGGTGTGTGATTTATAATTTTTGACTTTTTTTTCAGTAATGAGTCAAAAAGAAAAAACACACCAACCATATACAATAACAACATTCAGTGGTGATTCAAGGTACTGTAATTGTGTTGTTTTTCACCCATGTAATAAGGATAGTTCTTTTAAAAATGAATGTTCTGTCATCAGTTACGCATCCCTCACTTGTTTCAAACCAGTTTGAGTTTCTTTCTTCTGTAAGGAAACAGAAGAATGTTAAAAGAAAAACAGCACTTGACTTCCATAGAACCACTTGAGTGTGAGTAAATGATGAGGTAATTTTCATTTTTGGGCAAACTATACCATTAAGACAGTATCAGTGCAGTCAAACCAAAACTATTCCTGATGTTTTTTTTTTCTTTAATTGTATCTGTGTATTCAACTGTGAACTTATAATATTGCTCAGTATAAAAAATATTTAAACATGAGCAAACAGGTGAAATGTTCTCCCATTTCTTTGTTTTGTTTCCCCTTAGAAATATCTACAAATTTTAAAAATCAAGACAATTCAATAAAAGATTCACTCAGTAACTTGCCTTCAACTTATTCCCTGCTTTACCATGGGTCACCACAGCGGAATGAACCAGCAATTATGTGATTTTATAAATATTTGTAGGTAAAATCATAATTTTGCTACACTGTTAACAATTTACTGTAAAATCTACGACCTGAAAATGCTGTATTTATATATATATATATATATATATATATATATATATATATATATATATATATATATATATATATATATATATATATATATAGTTAGCTACATAAATAAAATTTCAGCTCAAAACACCCATCAGATTATTTATTATAGCTTTTAGAATATTGGATTTTCTGCTCTGCACACAATGTAGCTGTTTTTGTTGCCTGTGCCTTTAATGCTAGTCCCACCTGCCCACCGTTCTGGCTGCGTCAGATAAACAGCACAGTGACAGACATAAAGGAAGTAGATCTCAGGTAATGTTTGTGAGAAATACTACAGTAAGAACTTTACCAAGGATTATTGGATGTATTTGTTGTGTCAATTCAAGCTGTTCGATGAGAAACACGCCATTACAAAGTTCATGCACACACAGCATACACACACATGCACAGCGAGCACATTTATCTTTGCAGTTCTTGCATGGCAAATGTGACAGGATACATGTTAATATCCACTGCTGTCTGGATATTCATTATTTTAATGTTCTAAATAAACCTGATTTAACGTCCACAAACCGGGATTAAAGCGTCTTCTTTTATAATTGTATTGACATGCGGCTGTGATGATAAAGTTGGTAAAATTATTGTAATTCATTACAAACATGCACTGATTTAAAAACGTTAACTTGTTAAACTCATTCTTGGTCACATTTAATGATGATTGATGATCACATCAAGCTCAACAGACCTTTTAAGCCTAGTTGCTTTGTGCACTTCCTGTCTTGTTGATTTGATTATATGCGTTACTATGAAATGCTAATACACGTCAATTCAGTGGGCGGGGAAACTGCATTCCAAAATCACGTTGCTGTGGGCCTCAAAATGGGAAAGATTTTGATTCTATTTTAACGTCAGGAAATTAAAAAAAAAGAGACTTACTGTGTTTCTATCATCCCAATCATCCCAATATGACTGTGAACACACTATACCTACACACAGTTCTGTCCAAACAGCTTACAAAAGATGATTTTCATCATAGGTGCCCTTTAATATTAAATACATTTTTAAAATACTGTATTAATACCGCATTATGTATTTACATTATTGCATTTCTTTACTGTAGAATACACAATAATTTTCACAATCCAACTTTACAATAACTGTCCTACAGTAAAACACAGTTCATATTACAGGTAAATACTCTGTAATTTACAAAAAATAGTTAACACCAAATTTAACATGCACATTAATTATATTTAGATGTTTGAACTAATAAGACGGGTTCAGATTTAGAAAATGTAAATTTTTGGATATTTTGTCATTTTTGAGCCCCTTTAATACCAAAAAAAAAAAACAATCTGCTAAACTTCTCTTTTTGAGTCTCATGGCAACAGAGTCCATCACACTTGTATGGAACAAGTGTGTGTGAGTAAACGATGACATAATTGTCATGTTGATGTTCCTTTTTTTAAATCTATAAATACGTCAGTGCCTTAATTATATAAATTATGTGTTGAGTAAAAAAAATATAATCTTAATCTTTAAAAATGCAAACATAGCAACATAATACATATTCTTACATTATGATGTGTTTGGCATTTTTTTAAAAAAAGATTAAGATCCCCAGCAAACAATTTTGTGTTTAATAGATGTCTAAAAGAGATCTAAAGGTAGACAGCTTGGCTAAAACAAGCCTAAACTTGAGCTATCAGTGAAAATCTAATAGAGATCTAAGAATAGCCCAAAACTAAAGTCGTCAAATAGAAAGATTAGACAAACTGTATATGTGTAGTCATTCATTTCTATTTGTTTGATGACTAGTCTAGTTTTGGCCTATTCATAGACGTCTATTAGATTATTAGAAAAAAAAAAAACGTCTTTGTTTGTTTGCATCTTTAAAAAACAAAAATGCTTGCTAGGATAGGCTTAACCACTTCTTTAAACAACCCTGCCTTCAACATAGGTAGAAACAAAATAATGTTGGTTCATTTGTACTTAGCTGAATACAGCTTACTAAAACATAAGGTCTACAGTAGTATGTCATAGGTTACTAACTAATGAAACACATGCGAAGACACATGCTAGGTTGGTGCCTGTTCTGTCATTTGACTCTGTTGAGCAACATTCTTTAGAAATGCTGGGTTTAATGACAGTTGATATCTGTCAGCATTAACCATATGGCCTGTCTATTAAAAACGCAGGACAGAGGCAGGCTGCATGGTGTTTAAAACCTAGAGACAATGCTCACTGTAAAAAATTAATTATAGTAAAATTATTTAAAAAATTATAGTAAAAACCTGTAACCTGGTTAACAGGAAGTTTCCTTAATATATACACTAGCACTGTCTTGACTCC
This sequence comes from Danio rerio, assembly GCF_052040795.2. Classification (NCBI taxonomy): domain Eukaryota; kingdom Metazoa; phylum Chordata; class Actinopteri; order Cypriniformes; family Danionidae; genus Danio; species Danio rerio. The sequence continues at coordinate 42,211,152 of NC_141038.1, read as the reverse complement.
TATCTAAAGTTTTGGAACAACAAATAATAACTTGTCTTCTAGTTGACCATTTGGTATCAGAAGTGGCCTATATGAAAGGCAAAGGCTTCTAGATTACACTTATTTTACCAACATAAAATATATATGACATATGACATATGATCATGCCTTGATTTTTAATTATTTAATTAGAACAGTAAGGTCTGACTTTGCTAAGACAAAAGTCTTGTTACTTAACAGAAATAATGTGCAGTATAGAATATAAAGTCATGGTGGTGCAGAGGAAAAATAATTAATATTGTGTATGACTCCCATGAGCTTGGAGGACTGCATCTATGCATTGCTGCAATGTGCAAAAGTCATCTGAAATGGCAAAAAAAGCCTTCTTGCAGGACTCCCAGAGTTCATCCAGATAATTTGGACTCATCTTCAATGCTTTCTCCTTCATTTTACCCAAAACATGCTGAATAATGTTCATGTTTGGTGACTGGGCTGGCCAATCCTGGAGCACATTGACCTTCTTGGCTTTCATGAAATTTGATGTGAAGGCTGAAGTATGAGAAGGAGCGCTATTCTGCTGAAGAATTTGCCCTCTCCTGTTGTTTGTAATGAACCCCGGTACTGAATGTAACCCCAAACCATGATTTTTTCCTTCACCAAACTTGACTGATTTCTGTGAGAATCTTGGGTTCATGTGGGTTCTAATAGGTGTTCTGCAGTATTTGTGATGATTGGAATACAGTTCAACAGATGATTCATCGGAAAAATCTTTGCCACTTTTCCAAATTATCAACTAGAAGTCAAGTTATTATTTGTTGCTCTTACAAAAGGAATCGACGACAAGCCTTTTGTCAGGTAGTGTATTTGGTTATTAACCGCAAATTGACCTTCCCAGTATTTCCTGCATGACACTCCACATTTTATGCCTTATTGTTGACATTACTATGGTCATTTTTAGTTTTGTTCTCAACAGCGATGTGCATTATAGTTTTATGTTACATCTAATGTTGATAAATAATGTTTATCCCTCTCAAGGCAGGCGTTGCAGATTTGCAACAGTTAAAAAATAACTACCTTATTACTCCAGATACATATTTTACTCAGAAGTACCACTGCAGGAATTGGTTGTCCATTAGCAACAAACAGTTTCCCCACTTGCTCACCAGATGACACAAAAGACAAAAACTGTTTCTTGGAGTATTGCAAAGTGACTTGGAAACATGAACTACTCAATGAGGATTTGAGATATTGGATTTGGATCCCATATTGTTTTTGTTGTTTTTCTGCCACAGAAAAGCAATTTGTTACATTGTTTAAAAAGCTGTATATAAAAAGTTATTTTTCATATCATATTTAGTCGTCAGTGTCTAATTACCTCACTGGGCCAATGTTGCAAATCTGCAACATCCCAGAACGCCTTGCATGTGAAGGTCTCTCTAAAAAAAAAGTCAGGATTCTTTTGAACTATCCCATATGATAATTTTCCCCAAATATCAGATTTTTACTGTTTCTAAAACTTAATTTCAGCCTGAGAGGGTTAAAGCATTATTTTTTATGTGTGTCACCATGATGAAGCACCTTCTACAGTATAATGTTTCTCTTCCCCTGGGAAAAGTTGTTTGTTATGAGCTTTGGACTTTCTCATTAAAATACGCTTATGGTTGGGTTTTTGTCTATGTAACAAAAGGTAGGACGCGTGTTCATACTTCAAAACACTGTTGAGTAATACTATAAATTAATCAAATATGTCAGTTTACTTTAATTTTAAACAATATTTATTTTAGGATACATATACGTTTAACAGTAAAGTTCACCACAGACATTTTTCACCACAAATTTAACAGACAGCACATTTAGGAACGATATTAGGGCAAATTAAAGATCAATGGCCAGTTCAAGAAATAGTCAGATTTTTGTTATTATTTTTTTACACTTATGCTGTTTTAAACTAATGACAGAATAGTTTTTTTTTTTTCAATGAGATGTAATTTTAAACCTTAAAAGTACAAACTATTAACATTAGAATTAAATAGGCCCTATGATGCACAGATTATGCAAACCATTTTATAATTTCATGTAATGTTATTAGCTCTAGACTTTTCTTCCACTCATTTTTGGCTGCAACAAACATTGTGTTAAATATTGCAAACTGGTGTTTTCTAATTCTAACTCAATAATATTTTTATTTTTATGTACTGTCATGAAGACTGTACTTTAGAGCAAGTAGTTTTACCATTTGCTGATACTTTTGCATTTCCTATAGTCATTTCTTTAATATAGACAAAATATTTGGAAGTCCTAAATCATAAAACTTCCTTATTACAGAATATGGTGAACAGTTGTCATATAAGAATCTCATGCACTGCAATATGACTTATAAACATGTCATATCACGATTGGCATCAATGATATCAAACATGAAGAGATACACATAAAAGGGATAGCTGAGCATCTAAAGTATCTTTCATGACCTTCTGGGGATTGCAGATATTCTGAGGAATGTTTCAGTTGCTTTGTCTACACAATTCAAGTCATCAAGATCTAAAACAATTCATGAGTTGCAATGGAAGCAAAAACAGAGGGCCTTTAATCTTCTTGCAGGGAGATGAGCAAATTATGATATTTTTTGGGGTAAAGAATCATTTTATTGTATCAGGTCATTAGCAACTGGTTTTTAAAAGATGTTAATAATTATTACATTTTGGTATGTCATGTGTCAGTATTCTTAATATTAAAGGGACAGTTTACCCCAAAAATGACAATTTACTCACTATTTACACTTCTTCAAGTGATTTCAAACCATTACGAGTTTCTTTCCTCTGTTGAACACTAGGATATTCTGAAGAACTTTGGAAATTGACAACCATTGACTTCTAAAGTAGAATAAAAAATTATATGGTAATCAATGAAAACCGAATTCAAACATTTTTGAAAATACCTTCTTATGTTTTCAATGGCAAAAAAAACTCAAACAGATATGTGACGGTTTTATATATATGGATCTAAATATAAAATGTGCATCTTGAAATAATACAAATGTTAACTGAAGTAAAACAATACATATAACAAAAGTTAGCTAGGAAATATTTTTCATTTTCATCAAGTTAATCTACCCAGCAGGCACAAGAGATCAACATGATGTCTGATTGACGCTGTACTCCATCATTGCAGTATGCTGCATTTTGTTAGGAAATGAAAATGTAATTGACATCAGAACACAACATCAGACCGACGTTAATGTCCAACATCGGACAGATATTGCATTTTGGTTACTTTCCTACACAAACTAAAATCAACCAAATGTCAATGTCTAATAATGTTACAGCTTAAAGTTGTGTGAACATTATCAATAAGCTGTCTATCAGACATTGGATTTAGTTTTGCCATACTTGACAATTAAATGTCAGCATTTGACATCAATATGATGTTGGATTTTGGTCACTTTCCAACACAACCTAAAATCAACCAAATATTAATGTCATTTTACGTCATTATTGAACATCAAATTAACATTGTCCTTAGGCACTGGCGACCTTAATCTAACCTAATATTAACGTCTGCAAGTATGTAATATTATTCTATAAAGGTCAGATAATATGTCTTCTGAATCTTAAATTAAAACACTATCATCTAGTTTTTATTTGTTGTGATTGTCAAAAAGTAAATATAAACTTAATTTTCACCTTTATAAATGTTTATATTTTATATTTTTTGCATACTTTATATATTTTTTATTATATTTGTAATAAAAATGACATTTTCGATTTGAAAGAAATGTCATCAGTAGTTGGCAGAAAAAAACTACATATAATCATAAATGTTAAACTCTAAAGCTTATTCATTCATTCATTCATTCATTCATTTTCTTTTCGGATTAGTCCCTTTATTAATCTGGGGTCACCACAGCAGAATAAACCAACTTATACAGCATATGTTCTATGCTATGGATGCCCTTCCAGCTGCAACCCATTACTGGGAAACATCCATACACACTCATTCAGACTCATACACTACGGCCAATTTAGCCAACCCAATTCACCTGTACCGCATGTCTTTGGACTTGTGGGGGAAACCAGAGCACCCGGAGGAAACCCACGCGAACACGGGGAGAACAAGCAAACTCCACACAGAAACGTCAACTGACCCAGCCGAGGCTCAAACCAGCGACCTTCTTGCTGTGAAGTGATCGTGCTACTCACTGTGACACCGTGACACCCCTCTAAAGCTTATAATAAAATCAAAATAAAACTAGGGGATAGGAACTAATTCAAGTATCTCACTGATAATAAAATAACTCAAAATGCTTAGGATTGCCTGTCAGTCTACTTAATAATTTTTAAAAGATTATTCATTTTATTTTACTACTTTGTTTTGGTAAAAAACCACGCTAAATTTAGGAGTTTACCCAAAAACTGAAAATTCTCTCATAATTTACTCAAACATCACTTGTTCCAAATCTGTTTGAGTTTCTTACTTCTAAAAAAAGCCGGAAACCGGTAACCATTGACTTCATCTCAAATACATTGCAAGAATCAGATGCTTTGTTTCCAGTGAAGAGATACTTGTTCATGCTTTTATAAGCAGCAGGGTGGATTACTGTAACAACCTCCTCACTGGCCTTCCCAAAAAGATAGTCAGACAATTACAGCTCATCCAGAACGCTGCTGCCAGGATTCTGACCAGAACCAGGAAATCAGAGCACATCACATCGGTCCTCAGGTCTTTAAACTGGCTCCCAGTTACATTCAGAATAGAGTTTAAAGTATTATTATTACTTGTCTATAAATTACTAAATGGCCTAGGACCTCAATACATTACAGATATGCTCACTGAATACAAACCTAACAGATCACTCAGACCTCTAGGATGAAATAAACTAGAAATTCAAAGAGTTCAGTCAAAGCAGGGTAAATCAGCTTTCATACTACGCACCTCGCTGCTGGAATGCAGAAAGGATCAGATGTGCTCCAACATTTAGGCATATTCAAATCAAGACTGAAAACACATCTGTTTAGCTGTGCCTTTACTGAATGAGCACTGTGCTACGTCCGACAGATTGCACTATTATGTTTTTCTCTCCTCTTTCATTCTTTTATAACACATTTTATCTGTTTTTATGTTTTTTTAATCATTTTTATTATTTGATTTTATTTTTCTTGTACTTGCTTCTTTTGTTCCTGTTTACGTAAAGCACTTTGAATTATGAATATAAATAAACCTGCCTTGCTTTGCCTTCAATAGTATTTATTTTCCTAATATTAGTGTCATGGTTTAGCTTTCTTCAAAATCTTTTTGTGTGTGTATGTGTGTGTGTGTTCAACAAAATATATATAAAAAATAATAATACTGATTTGGAACCACTTGAGGCTGAGTAAATAAATAGTCAAATTTCATTTTTGAGGGAACTATCCCTTTAAATCCTGTTTTCTTACCACTGAGGGAAAAGTCCACACTGGAAGCACCGAATATAATGCTATCTTTGGAGTAGATGGCCACTTCACGGTCAGCTCGCAGATCATACAGACGACACTGAAACGACATGAAAGTTCACAGTTCACATGAGACTGACTCACAATGCCTCATTGATCATTTGGATCATGACTAACAGGTTACATGATTTGATTTGTAGACACGTTGCCTGGACCTTGACCAAGCATATAACAACAGCTAAACTAAATACACTCACATATGCTAATGCTCTCTCACACAGTCGGTCAACTGAATGTCTCTCAATCTATTTAACAGTATTACAAGATCATCAAGTGATCAAAAGATCAATTAAGACTAATTACCAAGTCATTCATTTCAGGATTATTAATCAGTGGACACAAGACAACACCGTTCGCATTATTGATTGTGACTCTTCTGGTAATCCTTTTTAATCATTGACTGTAATTTTGAAATAATCTGCTGTGTTGCAATGTAGATGGACTTACCGTGGCATCATCAGATCCAGAGGCAAAAGCATCTCCACTGGGGTAATACCTGCATTCAAACACAAAGTTAACATTTCTGTAGACATCTCAAATATTTAATCTGTGTTCCAATACAGAGGCTGCATCCGTCAATGGCTAGATTTATAGATTTAAATAGATTTTGAAACAAAGGCTGTCCAATTTTGAAGGCATCTGCAAATACAGCTGTTAAATGCAGTTTTTTAGCTTCTAGGATATGAGAAATAACTCTGCACATCACTGATGTCAGGATTATTATTTTTTAAATAAAATGTTGGATTACACTTTTAACACATGTACTGTTGGGGATGTTTTCATCCACTTTGGGATGATTTTGAGTCTTAATTTGGTCATAAGTTATTCTCCATTTTAGCTAGCGGAATGATTTTTGGAGACAAATCTTATTTTGAGATATTTTATAACTCAATGATACACTCTGGCAAATTTACTACCCTTTTGTTATGTTAGGGATGAAAACATCCACTGAATTAAACTGCTGTAAAAATGCATCCGATTAATATTTTTCTTCTTTTGCATAAATCTGTTAATCAACCTCAGTCCTGATCAAAACTACTAAATTGCTTAGAAAATTACAGGATTTTAACTCTTTAATTGACAAATTCAGAAGCGATGACATATAAAATGACGTATTTTCAATATGAAAAGTAATTGTGGACTGGATTTTTTTTAACCTTTTATCAATGTCAAGACGTGTGAAGCAACATTGCCTTTGATGCATTGTTTCTGATTGATTTTCATTTATTCTCCCTAATTTACTGTTGCTGACTGGTTTTGCCCCATTGACTTCCATTATAACCTCTTTTATTTTCAAAACCATGACACCATATAATCATGGATTTTTAATTGTTGGTAATTTTCCCCGTTGAAATAGGTCAAATTTGTAATTTTTATTGTTGATCATCAGTTGCCACCATTAACCCTTTTGATAAGCCTGTGCAAAAAAAAAAAAAAAAAAAAAAAAAGCTTAGCTACTGAATTTTATATGGAGCATACCAGTAAATTAAAGTGTGTGTGTATGTGTGTCTGAGTGTGTGAGAGTGACCTTTATGCATTTACCTCGATGCGTCTGAGAACATCAAAATATGCATCTCAGCTCTCAGAACTACATGGAGTAAATAAAAACAAAGGCTGTGTATTTATGCACCATCAGACGAGGTTACAAGAGAAGTCAGAGGGCAAAAACAGCCTTTCTCCAGAAGAAAAAATATTATCAGACATAGTGTGAAAATTTCCTTGCTCTGTTAAACATCATTTGGGAAATATTTAAAAAAGAAAAAAAATCAAAGTGGGTTGAAGTCAGAATTATTGGCCCCCCTGAATTATTAGACCGCTTGTTTATTTTTTCCCCAATTTCTGTTTAATGGAGAGCAGATTTTCTTTCACACATTTCTAAACATAATAGTTTTGATAACTCATCTCTAATATTTTGTTATTGTTTTATCTTTGCCATGATGAAAGTAAATAATATTTTACTAGATATTTTTCAAGACATTTCTATACAACTTAAAGTCACATTTAAAGGCTTAACTAGGTAAATTAGGTTAACTAGGTAGGTAAGGGGTAACTAGGCAAGTTCTTGTATAATGATGGTTTGTTCTGTAGATTATTGAAAAAATATATAGCTTAAAGGGCCTAATAATCTTGACCTTAAAATGGTGTTTAAAAAAATCAAAAACTGCTTTTATTGTAGCCGAAATAAAACAAATAAGACTTTTTCCAGAAGAAAAAAATATTATCAGACATACTGTGAAAATTTCCTGGCTCTGTTAAACATCATAACGAAAATATTTTATATACATATTATATATATTACCAAAAATCATTAGAGTAGTCAAGATGATGTTTCATAAATACATGATGTAATTTTATTACCATAAATACAGTAAATCACAACTTTTGTTTACCAATTTTTTATTTATTTTGAAAAAAATTTGTAAAGCTCACTGCTAAGCACTTCATTTGGACAACTTTAAAGGTGTTTTTCTCACTATTTTGATATTTTGAGGTTATTTTGATAACCTCAGATTCCAGATTTCCAAAAAGTTGTATCCAAATATTGTCCTATAAAACACGGTATTAATGGAAAACTTATTTATTCAGCGTTCAGGTAATGTATAAATCACAATTTAAAAAAAAAATCTGTATTGATCTATATTATGCTAGTACTGGGTTAGACCTCATTTTGCTTTTAGCGCTGCCTTGATTCTTTGTGGTGCTAGAAACATTTATTGGAGATTTTGGTTCATACTGAATGAAAGTGTCTCAGAAATCTATGATGATGCAAACCTCCGGTTTATGCACATCTCAAAGTTAGACTATGATGTGGTGACAGTGGAGGACTGTGAATTTTTGCACCAACCTGCGCAAGGTAATCTGTGAAGAAAAAAAAAAAAAAAACTCAGACTAGACTGTCTGGCAGCAGCAACCTTTAAAGGGTCTTCAAGAAATTCAGCAGATCGTCTTGACTACATCAACATGCCAAAATGCAAGTTGCTGATAAAGCTGTAAATCGACCATGATGAACATTTTTAGAGATGTTTTTGGACTGTAAAAATAAAAAACCTGTTACAAACATTATTGCTGCTCATCAATGGCAGCTGTGGCAGTTGCTAAGCGACAAGAGCAATCTTCTCATTAATAACATCCGATCTGACCTTTGCATGCTTCACAACCTCTGAATTGGGACACAGACATGATTATACATGCACTACTCTTAATTTTAACTTTTCAATAAGCAGGTTTGGATATAATTTAGCTTTAAAAGCTGCTAAAATGCACAAGTGCAAGCATATAAAGGCACAAAATGCCCATTACAACCATCCGAAGTATGAAGTATGGTCATTCTAGCATGACATTGTCACCCTGCTGACTATGAAAAGGACTATTTAGAAATAGTTTAAAACTCTACAATAGTCCTACTGCATAAAAGCAATGATCAATACATTTAATTAATATTAAATATATTTTTCATATCATATACTTTTTTGATTAGGTATTATTTGTGTGTACTGTTACTGAAAAATATATATATAAATACAATTTTTGATAACTGTTTCGGTTATTTTTATTTAAGATATTAGCCTAATTAGAATATTAATTTCCTTAAACATTTGTTTTTAATACATATTTTATTTAGTTCAATGCAAAATGTATTTTTATGAACTACGCTGCACAATAGTACCACACAGATCTAATATATTTTGTCAACGTTAGTTTTAATAACAGCTCATATAAGCTCAGTTCAAATAAAACTTAGATTATAACTTTAAAATACACAGCATTTGATTAAAATAAGCCAACAGAAAATGCTAAAATTAACACTAAAATCTTTAGCATTTAGTGTGTTAAAGATTAGGCATAAAGCTTTGTTTGTTGTTATTGTAGCAAACTAATGTTAACAAATGCAACCACAATATAAAGTGCTACCAGAAATATTTTACTGTATCTGCTGTGGAAGAAGTGACCTACACAGAACCTAGATGTAACCTCATATGAACACCTCCTGTATGAACTGAAATGGCAGCTGCGAGGGAAAACTCATCCTCTAACATCAGTTCCTGACCTCGGTGATGCTCTGAGTGGAACTGAATCCCTACAGACATGATGCAACATCTAGTGGAAATTTTTCCTAGACGAATAGAAGCCGTTACGATAGCAGAGAGAGTATAACTAATGAAAGTGTGTAGATGTTCACAATGGACTGAGATTTCCTAGTAACACTCCTTGTTTACTTTTGTATAAAACCAGGAAAAACCCTATACAATACAAATTTGCATAGTAAATAATAAAAAACACATTATAAATATACAGTATTCACATATGAGTGATCATTTTAAAATGCTCATTTAGTGCTAACATTCGATTCTTTATTATTGCTGCTCAATTAAAATTCATAATAGTGTTTCTCATTATCAATGTAAAAATTAATAATTAATTATTAATTATTTATGTGGAAGCAAAAAATGTTTGGTTAATAAAAAAAATGTAACCAACATAATTTATTTAATATATTTTAATTTGTAGTATATTATTTTTTCAACAAAAATATTTTGCAGCACAAGTATTTTTAACATTGTTAATATAAAGAAATGTTTCTTGGTCATTATCAGATGGATATTCCAGTTTTGCGCATAAGACGCATAAGAATTCTCACAAATCACCAAAACACATTTTTTGAGCTGTTGACAGTCATATATGTGTCCCAAGCTGCTAAAAACACTATTAGGACACATATATTTCACAAAAATAGTGAAAATTGGTTGTTGTATATTGAGCAAATTTGTTCTTCCGGTTTGAAACTAATTTTTGAAGCTGCATCACGGCAATCCTTGTGTGTATTCCAGCGTGTAGATTGGATGTCTGTACCAGCGAATAAAACATGAGGCATTTTATAGCCTGTTTCCACTCAGTGGTACGGTTTGGTACACTTTTATGGCTGTTTCCACTGTCAAAGGGTACCTAAAAGCAAACTGTACCCTACCACTTTTTGGTCACCCTTTGCAAAGGGTACCAACTGGCCCAAAGGGTACCAAAGGCGGAGCAAGACATGCAGCTGAACGCTATGATGCATCACATGCAGAAGCAGGAGAATGAAAGGAAGTTTTGTTTTAAAAAACAGCCGAGACATTACACTGTAATACTATATACATATAATAACAAGCCATAGTCGACCTGAGCTCAAACAAACCTTGTCGTTGTTTTGATGTTCAGCCACAAAGCCAAGAAGAACAAAATCAGCTGCGTCCTGTTGTTGGTTTACTAGCCCGTCTAAAGCGCGAGCGGTTTTATGTTCTCCAGAGAGCTCGTCACGAGTCTATATTTGAATTAACAGTGTTTTTGAGCTCATATTAATAACATGCGCCTTATCATTGAAGCGTTCTGATATCCGATCCTGTCAGAAGTGACTCTCTGTTGAGAGTGATGCGCAAAAAAACAAAGGAGAAACCGGGGAAAAAAACAGCAAATGATGCTTCTGCAACCTAAAACAAGAACAAACTGCCATGTTTAACTATTATCATCACCATATGGACTATTATGAACTCCGAATGACGGAATTACTTTCTAACAAGAGGATTACATGTGCTTCTGAAGATTAAAGACCATATGAGAGGTTTGCTCTGACTGTGGGGTATATTTCGAGTAGTTTTTGAACCCAAATGAGGCCTAAATGTATGCTGTGTGTAGTTTTTCTGTAATTG